>NC_143480.1:54577342-54757342 GCF_027475165.1 Benincasa hispida | reverse complement strand
TGAAACGTACCGCTCATAACGGTTATATTGTAGGTTCGAGCCCTACTAAGCCTACCACCCCTTATCTTCACCTGATACAAGGCAGTCGAAGTCCCTGCCAACCTGCAGATCTCAATCTAGCAACGTGGAACCACACAGCTGCCGCTGCCCTTTGGGCACGCCTCCTACGCTTACCACTCACCTACGCTCTTGCAGCATGCCCCCTTCGGGCAATACGGCTTTCATAATACGCGAAGAAGCTGAGCGAGCGATAGCTATTCGATCGCTATATTCTTGCGATAGCGAAGGTGTGGTTGAGCCCTGTCCGTTAGAGGCAGAGAAAGTCGATGCGAAGGTTCAGATCGAAGATCTTCGCGAGACGGCCCATTCATCTCGAAAATCGAGCGTGGGGCTTGAAGACCCTACCGCATTCCGGCCCCGGGGCCTTCAATTGTCTTTTCTCCTCTTTCACCAGCGAGTGGTGAGTTTCCTTTTTCTTTAGGTACCTCTTGGATTCTGAGTTTGTTCCAACAGCTGCCACACGTGAGATCCTGATCGTCTTCCTCCCAGTGTTGTTGCCCGCTGGGGGAAGGAAAGTTCAGTGGGTTTTTCTTCCAGGACCGGAAAAGGTCAAACTCTGGGGGGCTTCCGGGTTTCGCCTATGCTACGGTTGAACAAGATTGAACCTTTTTTGTTCAACCGAAGTAAAGGAGTTCCAAAGCACGAGGGAATGGGCTTTCATTCCCGGGACCGCGCCTCGTCTATGTACTCGGCGCCTCTCTTGAAGATGTGCGCGCGATATGAGAAAAAAGAACCTATTGGTTGGGAGGAACCAATGAAAAGCAAGGGTAGAGCCTCGGAGCCGGCCCAAGCAAAGATCGGCACTCGAAGGCTTGAGGAGCTGCCCGCAAAAAGGAAAACCGTGGAGACGGTAGACTCGCCAGTCAGGCACACCGTGAGGCTGACTATAGCAGACCGGGAGGTTACAATTCCTGTTTTCCTATTTCAATTTCAGGGAGTGAATGTAGGAAGTTCAGACGGTGGATCAGGTATGAAGATTCAACCAAAGACGTCTTGGGGATCGGCAATAGCTAAGCATTGTGGCCATCACAGTTCAAGCTACGTATGGCTGGCGCACAACCTACGGGCTTCTTAGCCAAAAGAAAAAAAAAAGGATGCCATGCCTCTAATCTAAAGCTTTAGTCTAATCTTAGACAAAGAGCAAGGAGGATATGAAGCACTGTTGGGTAGACCATGGCTCCAACCAGAGTGGTTCATGACTGGGCTAATAAAAAACGGTCTCAAGCAGGGAAACGCGGGATGGAAGGCGAGCGGAAAAGGCTTGGCTTTGTTTCACAGAAAAAGGACTAAGGAAATTTTGTTTCCGTAGTGGTGATGCAGGCGTCAGTTGACTAGGTTGATAGATAATATAGATAGGTATTCTCTATATATGCAAGATCGAAGACGCGATTCGCGCGGGTCCGCTTTTTGGGGAATATGGGTTGAAGCAATAACATGAATCTTTCTAGTGGAACATCTTTCACAATCCCTGGAGAGATAGTTCACTAATAGACCAAGGGATAAGTAATTCGACTCATTCACATCCAGATCATGAATGTTTGGAATCCATATTATGCAAGGAGATATTGCTTTTGCTAATTCGAATTGATGGGTGATATCAAATCGGTCTATTTCCGGCATCATATCCATAATGAGCGCATTCAACATAGTTAAAAGCTCCAGCTCCGTATCAAGGTCACGGTCGATATCGTCACTATCACCAATATCGCCACTATCATCAATATCGTCACTATCATCAATAAGAAAACCCTTAGGCTTGTTATCCAGGAACTTGTTCAGAAATACTGTAATGAAAGGAAAATAGGAGTTTGTCGCTAGGTATTTGACCAAATAGGATCGTCCAGTTCCTATAGAACCTATCACTAAAATACCCCTAAAGGGGGATAGGGCTAAGCGGAGCGAAAATGGTTTTCCATGAGATGGGAAATGAAAACTATTAGCCCCACACGAGGTTTGTGAATAAGTGATTGTCTAATAATGAGCAAGGAATGTTCGTCTTTATGCTAAACAGGATGTATTGAACTCATAATTCATTAGATACTTTTTATGAATGTCAACTAAGTATCGTAAGTAAATTACTCCCGGTTGTTCAATCATTTGATAACCAGAGTCATTCTTTGATAAATGATCACTATGAGTCAGACTCAATAGAATTTGATCAATCCTTTTTTCTGTCGTTAAGGTGGCAAGAATTCTCTTTCTTTATCAGAAATCACTGTTCGAGACCCTGTTCACATTTTTTCTTTTTCTTATCAATGAATATATCTCTTTACTTGTATGACTTAGATGTCTCGTATTTCTTGAAAAAGCGATTCGATTTATGGGATTTGGTATGATACTTATGAGATCGATGAGATTGATATTCCAATCTTTCTTCTTCGAACGTATTGATTTGACCCTATAAGCGGGACTGCCACCTCATAGCATGTTGCCACCAGAAGCAGAACCCCATATTTCTTCTAGAGAATCTCCTAATTGTTCCAGAGCAACTAGAAAGAGATTCTTTAACCAGTTCAGATGTGGGATTTTTGAAGTTTTCGCAACTCAATCATGTATGATGGAATCATCAAAGATTTGACCTTTTCGAACTCTGTCTATCACTCAATCTTTTAGCGCACTAATTAAAACAACGCAAGTCTAAATGATCGTATAGACGACTATATTACTGTGAAGCACGATCGTCTAAACGATCATAGAACAAGCGCTAAGGAACTTTTACTACGCGATCGTGTAGTCGGTGACTAAGCAATGAAGCTTGTTGAGCTACACAATCATTTAGTGCGCGCGCATTCACCTTGCTACCAAGTATCCCATACTCAACGATCACTTACCCCATCGTTTACATGAACTGACCAACGTTTGGCCTTCTTCTTCCTCGAAGTAATACATAACTCCTTGCCTTGAAGCTTCATCACGAGCGACTCACACTAACTCAAACACTTTGAATTACAGACTCGATAGCAAGTTAATATGCCCAAAAACACAGGGGCCCTTACAATTAACTTTGAATGTAAAAGAATTAAATAACTAGAGGCATCCATCCCAGAAACTCCATTAATCCACATCCATAAACATATTTAACACTTAAACAAAATGTAGACATGCTTTCACCCACAAAGAATGTAAATGTTATTCTATACAACAATGGATTTGGAATATCAGAACCTGACTCTGATACCAATTGAAGGAGCTCTTATCAAAGAGAACCCATGAGCAGAAGAAAGATTGTTCCAAATTCATTGTGACAGAATTGCAAGCATTCACAAACATACAAACCAATTATGCATATTCTAACAAATTACGACATGCTTTAGAAATTAAAAATAAAAGAGATGAGATACATACCTTTAAAGAACTTTTCTGCCACAGGCCTCTCACTCTCGTGAAGACTTTGGACAACAAAATCTTGCTCTCGCCCAGATCGTCCAGTCGTCACGAACAAGTAACCTCTCGGACACCACCACTTGGTAACCTTGGTATTCCCGGAGTGAGAATCCAGGAGGTGTGGGCTCTGTTGGATTTGGTAGAGGTTTGGAGGAAACAATGATCGAACTCAACAACCAAACAAGTGGGAGAGTATAGTGTCTATCGCATAGACTTTGTGCTTGATCGTTTAGTAAAATTTTAGTAGGTACACGATCATTTAGGAAATCAAGTATGATCGTTTAGTAAGCTCGCTTGCCACGTGATCGCTTAGTAAAAAGCTACACGATCGTTTAGAGAATGGTGCGTGTACACGATCGTTTAGACAAACACTTGAAGCTATCATGTAGTCTCTCGTGAGCTAAATGATTGGTTGTGTACTCAATGAAGCGATTCAACGATTCTCTTCCAAAATGAAAACATTTTTCATTTTATCCTTCAGTTATGAAAACTGAATATAACCTCCCACTTTCATGCACGGTTAAGGAGAAACTACCAACAATTATCTCATAATTGTTTTAATTATAAAATAAATATAATAACTAACTTATCCTATTATATTTATAACCTATAGTTTTAATATCACACCATATGCAACATTTAAATCATAATCCTTTTCTCCTTTACTTGATATAAATCATATTTATATCATATTCCTCCAATTAATGTATCTCATACATCATGTCAACTATATCATATATAAATGAACTAGTTTAATCATATCATACATAATCAAACTCCCTCTTGTCAATTTGAACAATTCAAAGTGACCCAAAAACTGATTCTCAACTTGAATCCATTGAGCTACCAAGGGGACCTTATGGACCTGTAGCTTGAAGCTCCAACTGTACGTGAATAGTTGACTAAACTCTTTATCCACGAGATCCACCATCCGTTAACTGTCGGGCACTCCACTAAAGACCGACAACTGCACTCTTCTCACTACAGATATATTTCTATGTCCATCAGATATAACCAGTGAACAATACGATAACCCTTCACAGATGCTCGTAAGTACAGCTGGTCCAATTTACCGTTTTGCCCCTGTAGTTACATCTAACTCCTTAAACACCATTAATCCCTCTAATGAACAATACATTATAATCCTACTATGAGTGGACACCTCTCGGGCCTTGAGAAGGTGTGTGGCGCCACATCATTCAAGCCCCAGAATCAACCCTTAAAGGAAGCAATCTATCTATTTAACTTTGCTTTGGGGAAGAAGTGAATTCCATCTTATATAGTTGAATTCCCAGCTCCCCAATCAGACAAATCCCCGAAGTGGTAGGTTTGAGTCGACGATCTGGCCACTCGTACCCATGCAAATCAAAGGACCGCCCTCAAAGGCAAGAGTTCCCAACTCACTCAGGATTAAGGTCATGTTACCTATGGTCATCCTAGTGAAGTGAAGTCTCTGTCATGAAAGACATTATATAACGAGAATAAACACTTTGTGATCCGGTCTTATACAAACTCCTTTGTATAGGACACTCTCGCTCGCATGTCTCCTTATAAATGATCAGGATTAGACCATCTATAGCACGTCACAACATTTGTAACTATCTACAAAGCAGACCATATCTGTAGTGTCACCAGGATAAGGTTTCCCTCCTATATCCATATATCGTAGGCCATTTTGGTTATATTTAAGACATGATCCACTTGTATATCTCCACATATATGCTTAAGTTACAATGACAACCAGGGATCTTAGTTTATTGGTTTGTGGTAAATGCAAATAAAACATCTCATGTTTCATAGACAATAGTGAAGAAAATATCTCATATTATGACATCACAAGCGTTTGTTCATACAGGTGTTTACAAACTACAAGAGCTTACGAGAGTTTAAGACATCAATCAACAAAGACATACAAGGATCAATGTTTAAGATACAACCTAAAGGGTCTATAGTATAGTGATAAGGTTGGATACGTCATCCTAGTGACAGTATGGATACAACCCACTTTGTATTTGATCCAAACACAATGATCCAACGCATTCGTGTAGGTGACATGCGAATGAGAGTATCTTATGCAATGAGTTGCATAAGATTGGACAGTGAAATAGTAACCACTAGATGTAACACCGTTGACTAGTTAGGTTTCTATTTCAATAGGATGACCTAGGCAAATTAGTCTTAATCCTGAGTGTATTATGAACTCCAGTTCATGAGGGATTGTCCTTTGATTTGTATAGGTGAGAGTGACCAATTTTTCGACTCAATCAGCCTACCATTTTGGGAACAAGACCGAGTAGGGAGTTGAGAATATACTAATACAAGATGGATTTCACTCCTTCCTGACTTTAGGGTAAGTAGATGAGTGTTCCCTTAAGTGATGTCTCCGGTAATTGAACAAAGGGCCCTACCTTCTCGCTGGCCCGAGAGGGGTTTCTGTTTAATGGTTAGACCATAAACAGGTTGTTCATTAGAGAAGCACTGGTACTTAAGGATACATAGGTAACCCAAGGTTAAAACGATAATTTGACCTGGCTAATTCTACGAACACTCGTGAAGGACTAACTTGTTGTTATTGGTTTATATCCTTGGACACAGAAATATATCTGCAGTGAGAAGAATGCAATCGTGGGTCTTTTTTGGAGTGTACCCACAATTAACAAATATTGATTAATTTAGTTAATGAGTTTAACCAATTAATCTCATATCATTAGAGCTTCTGATTTGTAGGTCCACTAAGTCCCCTTGTTAGCTCATTAAAGGATATTAATGAGGAGTGATTTGAATTGCTCAAATCAATTGAGGAAATTGTATATTAATGTGATTAAGATATAATTATATATGTGATCTATAATTCAAATTATGTTAGAGAGAAATATTTGAATGAGATTTAAATATTTAATTCATGTGAATTAGATTCGTGAAGAATTAATTAATTATAATATTAGAGAGGTGGAACATATAAACATATGATGTTTATATATTAATTAATTATATATTAAATTAGATTTAATATAGGATTATTTAATTAATGTGCCAATTAATTAAATAAGGGGTTATTTAATTAATTAAGATCATGGGTGAAAAAGGAAATACTAGGAGAATGGGTAAACCCTTATCCATATAAATTCATCTTATTAGCCCATTTATCATAAATATTCATTTATGCAAAAATATACCCTAGCCTCCAAGATAATTCCTCTTTACACTCTCTCTATAATCTCTTCACCTCTTCCTCTTCCAAGTATTGGAGACCACTCATCCAACTCTTAGAATCCTAGAGAATAACAAGGTTATTCTTGTGGTGGTGTCGATGATCGTTGAGAAGACATTCTTGTGAAGAACAAGAGGAATTTCGAGAAATTTGAGAATCTACGAATGTAAGAATTGTTCATTCCTTTTGTTTCTCCTTGATAATGCATGCTTATTATGATGTTTATCCTCTTCTATTTTATTTTAGTTTTCTATATTTTGTTTCTTTAAAATAAAAATTTTGAAATGCAAGCGTTATCACGCTTTCACTCGGAATTCAATCCCTACACATAAGACCATAGACCTTTGGCTCTATGACCTTTTCTAGTAAAAGGCCTCTTGTTCATTTTGCCTTCAAGGCATTGACTCACATATTAGTAGAAAATTTTCTTCTAACTCACTTAGAAGTCCATTCTTAATCAACTTCTTAATCTTATTGAGATTTATGTGATCTAATCTTAGGCGCCAAAGTTGGGCATTTTCTTTAGGAGAAACTTTTTGTCTTTTGTTTTGAGTTACGATAGTTCTAAACAATTCAGTATTAAGGAGGGCCTTTGATGCTAACGACCTTAACACATAAAGGTTACTCTCTACTTTGCAGAATAAATATCAACACTATTTTTGTAAATAAACAATTTATTCACATTAAAACTCAAAGTTAACGATCTTTCTAATAAGCACTTTACAGAAATCTAGTTCCTTTTTAAATTAGGAACTACATAAATATTCTCTAATAAAAGATAAAACTTATGTAAACAAAGACAGAGTCCTCCCACTGACCCAACTAAGATGATGTGCCCAGTTCAACCTATATCATCATTTCACCAATCTTTAGCTGCCACAAGGAATTAACTTCTGAAATGAAGAACAAACATGGTTAGAGGCACCTGAATCAATTATCTAAGCAGAATCATCGTTCTCCATTAAACAAGTTTCCAACATGATTAAATAATATTTACTTTGCTTGGCATTCTTCTTTTCTACCAAATATTTGGGATAATTTCTCTTCCAGCGTCCCTCTTGGTTGCAATGGAAAAAGATTCTCTTTGCAGCCTTGGGCTTCTTGCCTTTTTAAGCAATAGTGGAGTTAACTTTTCGTTGACCTCCCTTATTCTTCTTCCACTTTTTGGTGCTGAAACAAGATGGTGCATACTTCATTCTAGAGGTCGAAACTATTGATGTTGACATTCAACATGTGAAAGCAGTTAGGATCTTAAGTACTCTAACTATATTAATTTTAGATATAAAGCATGCTTGGTAAGAATATAGATATAGGGTTTTAAAGTTTTTATCTTTGAAGAATCTTCTTCTAATTGTTTAAATCTAGCAGCAATCTCCTTTTCAAAACTTGTAGACCACCACAGGATCTTCCCTACTATCCTATTGGTCCTTAGATTAGATTGTGGGATCCAAAATGAGATTGAATTGAAGAGAATTTTAGAGAGAAATAGAGCTTTTGATATGAAAATGGATGAAGAACCATTTCTTCCCCAAAATCTAAATTTCATCCAAATTTGTCTGCTTAAAATCTTTCATTTTTTTAAAGAATTTGTTCATGCAACTCAACTGCACTATATGTTGACACCTAGCTCTCAATATCAATGTGGAATTAGGTGGTGTCCAAAAGTGGGAAAATTCCACTTGGTTAAAATTTGATTAAATACAATTTCTAAAAAATGAATTTTAATTAATTCAAATAATTAACTAAAAAACATTTCTTTTAAAAACTAATTTTAAACAAAATTGATTTAAATAATTATTTTTAATTTAATATTAATGTTAAATAATTAAATTAATTAAAATAATTTAATATCAAATATTAAATTATTTAATCACTAATTCTTAATATGAATCCCTATTCATATATATAATATTTAAATCATATTTAAATATTTTTCACTTTTCCGATTTCGTTTAATTCAGTAATTAATCGTTTAATTATACCGTATATAATTAATAATTCTCTCCATCTGAATTTGAACGTTTTAAATTCTCTCATCATGTTATTTTGAGGTTTAATTCATTAATGAGCTAGTAGGGGGACCTAATAGACTTACAGATTATGAGCTCCAACGATCCGAGATTAAATGACTAAACTCTTTTAGCCGAATTAACCAACATTTGTTAACTACCGGGTCACTCCACTAAAACCAATAGCTGCATTCTCCTCACTGTAGATATATTTTTATCAATCTGATTTAATCATGATCAATAAGTCGATTCTTTACAAGTTGTTCGTATTTACAACTGGGTCAAAATTACTGTTTTCCCCTATAATACATCTTGCTCCTTAAGTTTCCACTGATCCACTAATGAACAATTGTTTTATGGTCTTACCAATAAACCAAGTCCCTCTCAATCATAAAGAGGGTGGGGCCCTTTGTCCGGAGCCATTACTCAAGGGAACAATTTATCTACTATCCCTGAAAGCGGATAAGAGTGATTTCCATCTTGCAAGACTATGTCCCCAACTATCTACCTGGTCTTACCCCAAAAATGGGAGGCTTATTGAGTGGCGATGTTAAACCACTCTCATCCATGTAGATTAAAGGATAATCCCGAATAAACAGGTGTTCATAGTTAGCTCAGATTGAGATCGAGTTACTTTAGGTCATCGAGCAAAAATAGTCAGTTTTAACAGTAAACGATGTTACAAAGAAAAGTGATTATTTCATGGTCCAGTCTTATCCAAACATCTTTTGCATAGGATGCCTCCACTTGCATGTCTTCACATGAACAATTTCGGGATCACATCGTTTGTATCAAATACAAAGCAGGTTGCTGAAGGATCTCATACCGAGAGTTCTATGAGCGAGCTTAGATCGCTCCAATTTCACAGTGACCGAAACATAAACGATATACATTCCATACAAACAGTTATGCATATTAAACTCATCATTGGCATGCTTAGAATACAATAAAACACAAGGAAAGGGTTCATACCAGATGAAAACTGTCTTCATATGTGTGAACCTAAAGCAGCGGAAAACCTCCCACTGATCTACCAGCACCCGGCGAGTCAATCGACTACAACAACACGATCCGAACGTACATGAACAATGCCACGGGGACGACACCACCACAAGAGAAACCCAGGTATCCTTGGCATCAAAAACCCAAAGAGTGGGCTCTAGTGAGTTTGGTAGAGGACGGAGAAGAAGACGTCGTGTAGACGATAAGCAATTGGGAGATGAACTCTGCTATTATATAGCGGATATGCTTATCGTATAGTAGAGCTACACGATCGTTTAGGAAAGATGTATACGATCGTTTAGAGAACGCTGAACTAGAAGATCGTTTAGACGAATGAGCTTCTATCGTATAGGCTCTCGTGATCGCTCTTTCATGGATTCTTTTTAGGCGCGAGCGATACGAATGCACGATTGAATTATGAAATGAAAACTATTTTCATTGCTTTAAACCATCGGTTACCATAATCTTTGTAGCCCCACTTTCCACGTCTGAATCGTGGATCAATCGGTTAATTATCAAATAACTAGCCGATTAATTTAATTAATAAATATAATCATATTATATTTATATCCTATAGTTTGATATCATATATCTATTATAGTATTTTCTCCTCTTCTTAATATAAATAATATTTATATCTAATTTCCTCCAAAATAATGTATCTCATACATTTAGCCAATTATATCATATATAATTAACAAATCCAATTATATCATATATAATTGAACTTCCTCTTGTCAATTTGAACATTTCAAATTAACCCAAACATTGGTTCTCAACTTTATCCAAGCTACCCAGGTGACCTAATGGACCTGTGGCTCGAAGCTCCAATGGTACGTGAATAGCTGACTAAACTCTTTAGCCACGAGATTCACCATCTGTTAACTGTCAGTGATTCCACTAAAGACCAACAACTGAACTCTTCTTACCACAGATATATTTCTGTGTCCATCGGATATAACCAATAATGAGTATGATGACCCTTCACAGATGCTCGTAAGTACAGCTAGGCCAATTTATCGTTTTTCCCCTGTAGTTATATCTCACTCCTTAAGTATCACTGATTCCTCTAATGAACAATACAACATAGTCCGACTATGTGTGAACACCTCTCGGGCCAAGAGAACGTGTGTGGCGCCACACCGTTCAAGCCTCGGAATCAGCCCTTAAGGGAGCCATCTATCTATTTACCCCTGCCTCGGGGAAGGAGTGAATTTCATTTTGTGCAGCTGAATTCCCAGCTCCCAAATCAGATAAATCCCCAAAATAGTAGGTTTGAATCGGTGACTTGGCCACTCGCAACCATACAAATCAAAGGATCGTCCTCAATGGCAGGAGTTCCCAACTCACTTAGGATTGAGATCAAGTTACCTATGGTCATCCTAGTGAAGTGAAGTCTCTGTCATGAATGGTGTTATATAACGAGACATTAACACTTCGTGGTCAGGTCTTATACAAATTCTTTGTACAGGACGCCCCCGCTCGCATGTCCCCAACACGAATGATTAGGATCAGATCATCTGTGATAAGTCACAACACTTGTGACCACTCCACAAAGCGGGTTACATCCGTAACGTTACCAGGATAAGGTTTCCCTCCTATATCTATATACTACAGACCATTTTGGTTATCACTCAAAACATGATCCACTTGTATGTCACCACATACATACTTGAGTCACATACAGATAACTAGGGATTTTATGTTTATTGGTTTGTGGTAAAGCAAATAAAACAGATGACCGAGCAAAACAACAAGATGTGAAGTAAATATCATATATTAACAATCACAGGTGTTCGTATATACTGTTTACAAACTACAGGACACGAGACTTTAGGGCATCAACTTCAACAATCTCCCACTTGTCCTAAAGCGAAGTGGGGTGTACAAAAAACTTAGTATAAAACAATAAACTAGGGCATAAAAGGCCAGTATAATAAAATCCCCCACTTGCCCTAGTTCAGCCATGGGAGATCCTGTAGACCCATGCTCCGTTGGTGACCCTCAAACACTGTAGCCGTGAAAGCCTTCGTAAACGGGTCAGCAACATGATACTTTTGCTTTATGTGTTTATCACGCCGGTGACTCCTTGGCTCTTTAGAGTTTGCCACTGCCCCATTATTATCACAATAGAAGGTAATGGGCCTAGACATATCTAGAACAACTTCCAAGTCTGTCAAGAACTTCCTGAGCCAGACGGCCTTCTTAGCAGCTTTGCAAGCCGTTACGTACTCCGCCTCCATAGTGGAGTCAGCGATGCACCCCTGCTTAGTGCTTCGCCACACTACAACTCTTCCATTAAGAGTAAAGACTGACCTTGATGTGGACTTGCGAGAGTCCTTATCAAATTTGTGTATCCTGTAAGGATCAAATCCCTCAAACCATACACGAGAATGTAGTCCCTCGTTCTCTGAAGATACTTGAGAATGTTCTTCACTACGGTCCAGTGACCCTGGCCTGGGTTAGACTGATACCTATTGACTATGCCCACAGTGTAGTAGATGTCTGGACGAGTACAGAGCATCGTGTACATTAAACTGCCAATGACAGATCATATGGGACCCGTCTCATGTCCTCAACCTCTTGAGGCGTCTTAGGACACATTTCCTTAGACAAAGTGACTCCATACCTGAACGATAGTAGGCCCCTCTTGGAGTCCTGCATCGAGTACTTGAGCAACATCTTATCAATGTACGATGCCTGAGACAGTGCTAGCACTTTGTTCTTGTGATCCTGAAAGATCTGTATACCTAGAAAAAACTGAGCCTCTCCCAAATCTTTCATTTGGAATTGGGTCGCTAGTCAGTTCTTAACTGCAGTCAGTAGACCTACATCATTCCCAATTAGTAGGATTTCGTCTACATACAACACTAAGAAGACTATTGAAGTGTTGATGATCTTCTTGTAGACACAAGGTTCATCAACGTTTTGGTCAAAGCCATACGACTTGATCGCAACATCAAATCGTATGTTCCAAGATCGAGACGCCTGTTTCAATCAATAAATGGACCGATTCAGTTTGCAAACCTTTTGCTCTTGACCTTGGGCTATGAATCCCTCAGGCTGCACCATATAAATGGTCTCCTCAAGATTGCCATTCAGAAAGGCCATTTTGACGTCCATTTGCCAAATCTCATAATTATAATAAGCTGCAATGGACAGGAGGATGTAGTCGACTTTAACATGGCAACAGGCGAGAAACACTCCTCATAATCGACTTCCTCTACTTGGGTATAACCCTTTGCTATAAGTCAAGCCTTGAAGGTCTGTACCTTCCCATCAGCACTCCGTTTATGCTTGTAGATCCATTTACAACCTATAGGGCGAACCCCATCAGGCGGATCTACAAGATCCCATACTGAGTTGAAGTACATCGACTCCATCTCGAAATCTATGGCCTTGACCCATTCATCCCAGACAACATCCTCCATTGCCTTCTTATAAGACAATAGATTCTCAACGTCGCCATTGATAACTTGTAGAAATACAAGTTATTTATATTGTTTTATTTAGATATTGTGGCCAAAAGGAAGGAAAGTTGCGTCAATTGTATGGAAATTAGCTAAGAAATGCGAGAATTATAAATTATTGTCAATATACCCACTGACACCATTGTGATGGTAGAAAAGAATATTTCAAGTCTATTTGCAGGAAATCAAGTCACCGCATGCGTTCATGGCTCAAGATAATTTGAACAACGCATTTACGTCACATTGCGCCCATCATTCAGGAATGAATAGACGATCAACGCAATGACGACGCATGCGACAATCAATCAAGAGCTAAGCGATCAACGCAATCTCTACCGCATGCGGTAATAAAAAACAACACCGCATGCGGGCAAATATCAAAGATGTAAAGAGTAACGCAATTGCGGAGGATTCTGACGCGTGTATAGCTGACCATTGTGCATTTCTAAAGGGATTAATTGTGTAACAGAAGGAATATTCACTCCACCATTTCTGGAACTGCCTTAACAATACAGTGGGGTCCATAATGCAGAGAGTCAAAGCTTAGCCTATAAATAGCTCCGACCATTCCACTGAGAAAATATGCTTGAATATAGAGAAAAATGTATATACTGATCTGAGAGAGAGACTAATTGAGCGACTAATCAGAGTAGATCCGGGAAGAATTAAGAGATAAGGCTGAGAGGTGAGTCTTTGGGCAAGAATCCTTCCAATCCCCGCCGTTGAAGCTCTGTACAAAGGTCACTTCTACCGGACGAGCAAGCCTAAGAGGGAAGCTCTTCTCTTCATCCACTCCACATGTTGGTAAGCAAAACCACTGTCCAGATCTGTGTCAAGACGTTGACACTCTTTTGTATTTGTTTCTATCTCTTTATCATCAATTGTATTCATCTTCTTAATCTCTATTATTCACACCATATATCAGACGCTTAATTCTATAATTAAATGTAATGATCATTTTCATCTCTGTCTCTTTGCCTATTTCCGTTCATCCATATTTCACTTTCTCCACGATGTTTTCTTCATCCCTTGGATAATTAGAAATAATTGAGCAAATGAATTAATTGGGTTAAGGAAATAATTAAGTTTAGTCAAAGCATGCTAGACGACATCTTCACCTATGAGAGCAGAAGTGAAGATGTCATTCTGCCTATCGAGAGAGGGTTGGAAGAATGCGTTCACTAAAGCGAGAAGTACTTCCAGAGATGGAAGCAACCTTGCGTTCACCACGTTCATCCCTGTTTCACCATAAAGATATGGAAACGCGACCGATCACCAAGAGGTGTACACCAAGGGAAAGCGGAACCTTAGTTGTATCTTTAACGCAATTAACAAACTTGCGATGTTTGTACTAATTATTCTTTCTCCTTCTGATTCATCCATTAAGCCTTGCCATCACATACCACGATCCTTTGTATAAACTTCATAGTCAATCTCGAACTCAGCATCATGTATATGATGTATCTTGTATCTCGTATCACGTTAGCTTATCACAATTTATTTTATAACCGCAACTTTAGTTTATCTACACAATTTTACTTTACCACAATTTACTTTCCTTTATAAACACACTCTTTATTAATTGTAAAAACACCAGTCGCATATATAAAAAATGTAACACATTAACAACAACAATCCCTGTGTTCGACCTCGGATCACTTTGAGAAACTTGCGTTGGAATTATACTTGGTTTCAGCGCAAGGAAACTTGTGACAACGCATAGCATACTATAAACATTTAGTTAACAATGCATATATCTAAAAGTATTATCGCATAAAGTGTCAATAAGCATAACACAACATCCACACTCCATCTCCATCTTTCCAAGTCATCAAGTTTATGGCAATATGAGCTTGTATGATTCACATTCATCATTATCCATATTTGTCCACATGCTTATTTAAAGAACATAAAATCAGCGTTACAGCCATCTGCTACCATAGCATGGATTTTTGTGAAACCCAGATAGCAAACGGGTGGGTTCGCAACCCTCCCACTACATCGAGGTTCTCTCAACTCTTGAGGTGGAACCGACCTACTGGATGAACTCCCATCAACAACTCTTGTTGATGTAGCAGGCTCTTCAACAACTCTTGTTGAAGTTTCAGTAGTTTCATTGGAATGCTCACGCAGCACGACTTTGCTTCGTGGACTATGCTCCCTTATATGATCCTCCTCCAGAAAAGTAGCATTTGTTGAAACAAACACTCTATTTTTCATTGGATCATAAAAATAACCCCCTCGTATACTTTTAAGATAACCTACAAAGAGGCACACTCTCGATCGTGGTTCCAACTTCTTAGGATTAGCCTCAAACACATGGGCAGGGCAACCCCAAATGCAGAAATGACGTAAACTAGCTTTACGCCCCTTCCACAACTCCAGAGGTGTTCTTGCAACACTGTTAGAGGGAACACAATTGAGTATGTACACCACAATCTCCACTGTGAAACCCCAAAACGAGTTCGGTAAGGAACCGTAACTCATCATCGAACTAACCATGTCTAAGAAGGTCTTATTTCTCCTCTCCGTTACACCATTCTACCGAGGTGTACCAGGCGCTGAGAGTTGGGAAACGATTTCATGTTCTATTAAATAGTCCTAGAATGTGGAGTCTAAAAACTCTTCACCTCGATCTGATCAAAGTGTTTTAATCCGTCTATATAATGTGTTTTCAACTTCAGCTTTAAACTCTTTGAACTTTTCAAAGGATTCAGACTTCCATTGCAAAAGATAAACATACCCGTACCTGGAGTAATCATCAGTAAAACTGATAAAAATACTCATAGCCACCTTGGGCTCGCACATCCATAGGACCACAAAGGTCAGAATGTACTAATCAAGAGGCTCCTTAGCTCTAAAACCTTTTCTAGTAAAAGGCCGTTTAGTCATCTTACCCTCAAGGCAAGATTCGCACACGGGTAAAGAACTTTCTTCTAACTCACTTAGAAGTCCATTCTTCACCAATCTCTTAGTCCTATTGAGATTGATGTACCCTAAACGTAGATGCCAAAGTTAGGCATTTTTTTTGGAGAAATTTGTTGACGTTTTGATTAAGTTACGACAGTTCTGAACATTTCAGTATTATGGAGGGAATTAATGGCTAACGGCCTTAGCACATATAAATTCGATTTCATATTTGCTGTGCAAATAAAGACACCATCTTTATGAATAAACGTTTTACTCAAATTGAAAGAAACACCATCTTTATGAAGAAACGCTTTACTCAAATTGAAAGAAACTGTGTATTTACATTGCAATAAAACACTTTACATAAATAAGGTTCCTTTTTAGTTCAGGAACAATATATACATCATTTAAAATTAGCAACCTATTCTGTAAAGTCAACTGGAGTCCTCCCACTGCCACAGCTGAGACGACGTACCCGGTGCCTATTCGCATCATCATCTCACCAGCCTCCAACTGTCACCAAGATCTAATCCCCTGAAAAGAAGAACAAACATGGTTAGTGGCGCCTGAATCAATTATCCAGGCTGAATCATCATTCTTCACTAAACAAGTGAGCACAAGTAAATCACATTTACCTTTATCTGCCTTGGCCTTAGCCTTGGCTGCTTTCTTCTCCTTCAGATACTGAAGACAGTTCCTCTTCCAATGTCCATCTTGGTTGCAATGGAAACACTTTCCCTTAGCAACTAGTGGACGTCTCCTCGGGGCGACAGGCGGTGGGTTAGCAGGCGCCTTCCCTTTTTCTTTACCACCCTTCTTCTTCTTCCCCTTTGCAGAGTTAGAAGTATAAGGTGTAGACTTCGTTCTTTAGGTTAAACCTCTATGGAATGTCTTTGAGGATGAAGCAACATTTGCCTCACCCTTCTGCCTCTCCTTACTTTTCAGTAAAGATTGTGCAACTCATTGAGGAGAGTTTGTACAGCTCGAACCCTAATTATTTTAAGTAAGAGAAAGTAATGAGATGTCTCTTAATGAGTTGAATAAAACCATGACTTAGGAAGGATAGAGAAGGGAAACATGAAGAAATAAGCTCGTGTAAGCTAAGTGTAAACCCTGAAATCTAAGTTCCTAAACAAGTATGTTTCGCCAAAGGAATGATATATTAAATATCATATAAGTGAAAATCTATGAAAATTATAGAGATTGAGGAGAAAGGAAAAGAAAAACGTATTAAATAAAGAAACTAACTTATTGGCTTGGGCTGAGTCATTAGATATGAGTTGACGTGGCAAATTATCCTTGAATTTGGGAGGTGGTAGGAAGATTAAAAGGGAAAAGGAACTTCGAAAGTTTGGTTTTGGCAATCTACATGTACAAATTTAGTGAAATCGGTGCCATTTGAAAGCTGAGAGAATCTAATTTTCAAAGTTGTCTTGACGGAGAAAGATGGCAGGAGAAGAAGAATGGAAAGTGATGCAATTACAAGAGGGACAGAATCTTGGGTTAATCAAGGCCCGAGGTGAAGATTGGGAGCTCTAGGCCAAACTGTAAGGAATTTGTGGCTGAAATTTTAAGGTAAGAAAGTTAAAATTCTAAACATGTTTGTAGAAGGAAGTTTCTTCAAAAGAGGTCTAGATATTGAGTTATGAATTTTTAAAGTTGTAATAGAGAACCTGTGCATAAGTAGACAGTTGCTTGGGAAGAACAAGCAAATAGCTCACAGTGGAGATTATAGAAAGAATTTGTGAAGAGGATCTCGCTAATGAAGGAGATCTCGCTAATTTTTTTGAAGAGGATCTCGCTCTATAGGGGAATCTCGCTAGAAATTGGGCAGGTATCTCTGGTGTCGCTGGTGAGTGGGTATCGCTGGTGTCGCTAGTGGCTGAGTATAGCTAGTATCGCTGGGGGGCTGAGTATCACTAGTGTCGCTGGTAATGAGATATCGCTCAAGGTGATCTTGCTGGTTTCACTCAAGGTGATCTCGCTGGTTTCCTCAAGGTGATCTCGTTGGTGTCGCTCATGGTGATCTCGCTAGTGTCACTTGTGGTGATCTCGTTGGTGTTGCTCTAGGGGATCTCGCTGGTGTGGCTCATGGGGATCTCACCAGTAGAGCCGTCTGTGTAAAATTCCTTTAATAAATGAGTTAATTAAGGTATTTTACTAGGAATTCTCAGTGGTTTAACCAGGAAATATGTCCTTTCAGGTCAAGAAGAGCTAAGAGAAGCTTGTAATTCGTTAAGAGGCCAACAAGTTGTGAGTGTGATGAAATTAATGTTTTTAATGATTTAGAAATTATGATTTCTTTAAAGTTATTCTCATGCTAAGTGTATAGATGAAATGTCAAACAACGTAACTGTGGAACTATTTCTATTGCTATGTAAAGCATGTTTTCCATGGAATTGATATGATTTAAATATGTTATCTTTTCC
The DNA here is from genome assembly GCF_027475165.1 of Benincasa hispida. Lineage (NCBI taxonomy): Eukaryota > Viridiplantae > Streptophyta > Magnoliopsida > Cucurbitales > Cucurbitaceae > Benincasa > Benincasa hispida. The sequence goes on along the minus strand of NC_143480.1, from coordinate 54,738,867 downwards.
AAATGCTTTCAGCATGTTTAAGTAACTTTATTTTTATGATAAACTAGTATGATGATCTGAGCACTAATCTTTAGTGTTCAATTGAATGTTATGACTAGTTACATGACGGATACTGAAGGAATGAGAAGGTATCCTCAATTAAATGTTTATGACTAGTTTTACTTAAAATGAGGTACCGAAGGACACTTGAGAAGGTACCTGGCCAATTTGATATCGAAGGACTTTAGAGAAGGTATCCGGCGAAATTGATACTGAAGGATATATGAGTAGGTATCTTAGCAGCTCGATACTGAAGGACATTTGAGAAGGTATCTGAGCAGAAGTACCTGAGGATACCAAAGGACAATGAGAAGGTATCCTAGTCAGGTATATAAGGTATGACAGTACTCAGTTATAACCACGTGCACGTAGGTAATATGACGTCGAGGGATTGAGCAAAAGAGTTCTCCCCGACTAAGGTTGACGTTGAGGGTTAGAACTATTAGTTCACTCTCAATAAGGATAAAGGCAGTCATATATTCTTCTAGGCTAGAAGGATAGTTTGAAGTTTCTAATGCATGTGAATGTTTATCAACGTTTGATGTTTACTAATGTATGAGTTTTCTAAGTATGTTTTTCATGTCTAATGCATGCTAGTGGTTTTACAAGATAGTTTAATATGTTTTAATCCAACTTATTTCACAAAATATGAAGCATGCGTTAGGGTTAAAGCTAAGGTTGAATGAAGCTTGACATACTATGTTTTAAATACCTAAAGTTGCCTAAGTATATGCATTGGTATTTCTAAACATAATGAGTAGGGATACTGGTAGGGAAGGTATTTGAATAGATGTACCTAAGATGTTGACGGTACGTAACAAACTCCGTGTGTATGTAGGCAGGTCTGAATGAGAGGCCGAGGTATAGGTCTTTTGGCCGGTAATAGACGGTGGGAGCTAGAGCAGTGTATGCTCGTTCTCAACCAGGATGTAATGATGATTATTGATGTATAAAAGTTGTTATCAATGTTTATATCTTAGGGATGTTGCTTGAAATGCCATGGGTATATTTAAAGAGATTGACGTAGAGATCTCTTCTAGCCATAGTTTAATGTGAACAGGTTGAAGTAGAGGTCTCATCTGGCTATGGCTTGACGTTGGGAATTAGAGCAGTGAATGTTCATTCTCAATTAAGATTCAGGTTTCAGATACATTGGTTTAAAAGGTTTTAAGTACACTTTAAGTTCCAGCATTATGTTTTCAAGCTTTCAGTTTAAGTATGAGATTTACGTTTTATTAAGTCACTCACTGGGCTTCTAGCTCACGTTTTCAAATGTTTTTTTTTCCAGGTAGCGGTCAATTCCCAGAAGACTTTTCTGTTGCTGCTCTACCACTCAAAGAAACAAGTTGAGGGAAGTGTAATTGAAGACCTGTATTAGCTAGTACACATGTGTCTGTCTAGTGACTAGTATTCTTGATGGGGCTCACTAGGTGGTAATATCCATGTATAATCAATGTTGCGGAACCCTGTCATGTAAATGTATTAAGTTCTGAGTTAATATATATGTATTTAGGGTTTGAGTATTAGTTAACAAGTAAAATAGGCAGTAAGTGCCAATAAAAGGGTTGGTAACTGCTACAGTCACTATTCCGTCCAGGTTAGAAGGGTAATCTGGTGCGGGGTGTGACAGAGTTGTAAGGTTATATTTCACTTTGTTAATAATCACATTGGTAACAAAGTGCAGGAAGCTCTTCGGCAAAGAATGCAGGATTATGCTAATCTGGCTACTCTCTTCGATGGTAGACCCATTCAACTCTATCACATTAAAGTGCACCATCATGTTTAGCACATGTTCACGAACAGAGGTGCCTTCTTGCATTTTGGAGTTGAATATGTATTTAAGAGCCTCATTCATAAGTTGTTCAGACAATTGTCCAAACATCCCCCGCAGGGACTCCACGATCTCACGAGCAGAGACCACAGGCTCATGCTTCTTGGCCAAGACGTCAAAAAGACTTACCAAGATATAGGCTCGGGCCTTCTCACTCACCCTTGTCCATCGCTCGGCATTTGGAGCTGGAATAGGAGGACAAGCCTCCATGAGAGCGAACATGAGATCCTCAATGATTAGGATCGTCATGATCATATGTTTCCATGTTGAAAAATTGTCGCCAGTTAATTTTTCGGCGCTTAACAACGATAAGGTGGCTGTAGCCATTTGAAAAAGTTGTTGAAAATACGAACAAATCTTGATTAGATTTTGCTAAACCAATTTTAAACCAATTAGTTTTGCAAAACAGTTTCAAGTGCCCTAAGTTATAGACTTCTATTTTGCAATGATGCCCAGTGAGTCAGGACAAACGCCACCAGTGGGGTGATTAGTTGCTCCTTCACTGGGATGAAACATTCTCAACAATTAGGCAGTCCCAACTCTTGGAACTGAACCTAACAACCACCATTTTTCGGTCCAGAATCGTTAACCTTTAACTATTTCGTGTAAGTGTAACTCCTCGTTTTTTGTGCCAGAGTCCTGCCCTAATGCGCTTATCATAGGGAAAAGATAGATTAGGATGGAAGACTAAGTTACCTTATCCTCTTATAGAAGATCAAATAAAGAAACGCGCAAAACTGCCATCCTTTAGGGGGACACTCCTAGGGTGCCTCGAGGCAATGCGCAGTAACTTTATTCAACCTAACGAGGGAGACCGAGGGATATGCTGTCGCATTTCCCCCTCCCACTTACTATGAACATTCTCTCTATCCACCTTGATATTGACCTACCCAAACACCATCCGTTGGGAGGACACGTCAAAGGTGCCGCGAGGCCGAGGATAGATCTCACGATGTGGACTTTAGGAGAAAAGTGAAAGATTTAAGTGAAGCATCTTATGCCCCAAGTACCTCCCACTGAATGTTCTACCTAGGGATTCATTAACTTAGACAATCCGACTACTGATTTTAGTCTAACTGGTCTTTTTAAAGCTTGCTCATAAACAATGTTTGTTTATTAAATATAAACAAGTTCAAGTAGTCATATTTAAACACTTTAATGGACTATCCTTAACTTGCATACATGCATCAAATCTATCTAATTCACCTTTCCAGATAAGTTTCCAGGTAGGGGTGTTACGTTTTCGTTAACTTAAATATCCCAGCCTAGATAGAACCCGCCTTAGATAAAAGGTCCCTTATAGATAGATTTACTACACTTTAACCTTTTATTAGCCAATTTAATCCTATTAAACTGATTAAAAGATTAAAGCCTTAGGGTTGCTAATCGTATTAGAACCGTGATCTTAGGTCTATGCGATCCAAGTTTTAAAGACTTTAAAACCATGAATTAAACCTAAGTGAGCATGCATGTCTTTCTTATTTCTTTTAGTTCTAATTTCTCTTTAACTTTTAAAAAAGAAATAACTAAAAACATTGCGCACAACGAGGCGTTTATAACATTTATAAAGTAACCTATGTGTCATGCTTCGTGCAATGTCCAGTTATTACTATATAACTTTTATATAACGTGTAATAACCAAGCAAACATGCTATTATTCACCCTTATACTATAACAATTATAATATAAAGATGATGCATGTCAATGCTTTTTATGCATGCATAAATATAACTATTATATTATATGATGCATGAGCATGCTCTTACATAATTAAAATCATGCTTCTCTAAATTATAACAATTACAATAAAGAGATGATGCATGATCAATGCATAACCTAAGGTGGGACTTACTATATGTACATACCATATGACATATAAAACATACATCACATGTATTAAACAAATAAATTAACGGACCGGGATGAGCCTTTAAAACAAAAAACGGGAATGAAAAACCCTATCTATTACATTTTCATCGAGCAAATCGGTTCACAGGCGAACCAGGTCTTGAACTGCCAGGAGGTCTCCATCGTGTAGAAATCTTCCACAGGTAGACGATTGTTCAGCACGCACTAGACGATAGGAACATTAGCAAACGATTACATAGACGACGAAGAGGCTGCAAAGCCTGATCGTCCAAACGATCATGTAGCGCGACGACAGGTAAACGATTTTTCTTGAGTTACTAAGCGATCGTTTAGTCAGTTACTAAGTGATGAAGCTTGTTGACCTAAACGATTTCTAGCGCGCTTTAAACGATACACGAGCATCTGATCGTCTAACCGATGCGTACAACTTGGTAAATGATTTACCTTATGATTCTAAGTGATCATTTAGTCAGTTACTAAGTGATGAAGCTTGCTGACCTAAACGATCGATTAGCTCACGCGCGCATTAAATGATACTCAGCGATCGCGTGCCCGATCCAACCTGATACGACCAATTCTTGATCGCATACTTCATTGTTCAACCCATGCATTCAACCACGATCACATAGTCCTTCATCTTCACGATGCGATGGACAGCGATCGCATAGAACCTTTTCTGCATGATGCGATCAACCCTAGATCATCTCCTTCCTCGAAGAGCCGCAACCTTTTCTCAGAACTTCGACGAATGACTCAAGACTTCAAACACTTTGAATACAGACTTGATTACGATTATTTATGCCCAAGAACGCAAGGGCTTTTACAAAAAACCGCAAATGTAAAAGGAATTAAACAGACTGAGGCAATTTATCTCGAAAACATCTATTAATCCGACACATCCACAACAATATTAACACTTAAAATAGCGTAGAAATGCACCCACCATGAATGTATACGTTATCAGTAACCTGGCTCTGATACCAATTGAAGGATCTCATACCGAGAGTTCCATGAGTGAGCTTAGATCACTCCAATTTCACAATGACCGAAACATAAATGATAAACATTCCATACAAACAGTTATACATATTAAACTCATCATCGGCATGCTCATAATACAATAAAACACAAGGAAAGGGTTCATACCAGATAAAGACTGTCTTCGTATGTGTGAACCCAAAGCAGTGGAAAACCTCCCACCGATCTACTAGCAACCGACGAGTCTATCGACTACAACAGCACGATCTGAACGTACACGAACAATGCCATGGGGACGACACCACCACAAGAGAAACCCGGGTATCCTTGGTGTCAAAAACCCAAAGAGTAGGCTCTGGTGAGTTTGATAGAGGACGAAGGAGAAGACGTCGTGTAGACGATAAGCATGTGGGAGATGAACAATCACAGGTGTTCGTATATACTGTTTGTAAACTACAGGACACGAGACTTTAGGGTATCAACCCCAACAGTTGCATCCATAGTGTCCCCAGGATAAGGTACCGTTAGTTTATTGGATTTAGGCTCTTACAAGTACAATTCGGATATTCAATAACATCTTTATTGAAAAAACCTCAATAACACCTTTATTGAAAATAGAATATGTTTAATGTTTACAAACTGTGAGTTTTAGGACATACAACACAACAAAACCTTTGTGGAACTTTTTGGAGGATGAGACTGAAAGAACTCTAATTATAGAGAACTTTTGAGCGAAAGCGGATCGTTCCAAACTCCATTGTGAAAGAATTCAAACATTTACAATCAAACAGAAACGATTATGCATTAATCAATAAATTATAGCATGCTTCTAAATAAATACAAGGGATCGAGCGAGAATACCTTTGAAGAGCTCTTTCTTCACATATTTCCCTCGATCAGCCACCAAAGCATCCAACAGCACGAATGCAACGGTCAACTGGAAGATCCTAGATCACCAGTGAGTAAAACTCGATCCTCGATCCTCGAATAGAACTTGACACAACCACAAGATTACCTTGGTATTCTTGGTGTGAGAATCTAGGAGTTGTGGGCTCTATATGTATTTGGATATAGGGAAGGAGGAAGTAAACGATTGAGTAGACGATCGAGTATGCGATGAAGAATCGTATAGAAGAAGATGGTTTATCGTATAGACTTGATACTCGATCATTTAGTAAAGTGTGCTATCGTATAGTAAACTCGATAGTCAAGCATGTAGTTACTTGATCGTGAATTTTGTGAGATGATTCGACTGAATGATTTGAAAAACTATTTTTTCTTTTTATCTCACAGTTACCATAAAACCGTGTATAACCACCTATTGAGGTCGGTTATTTGGAAAAAGAAATATTGATTATCATATAATTAATAAATTATAAATAAATACAATAACTAACTTATCATATTATATTTATAACCTATAGTTTTAATATTGCATCATATGCAATATATAAACCATAGTTCTTTTTCTATTTTTATGGCATTTAATATAAATCATATTTATATTAATTCCTCCAATCTAATAATGTATCAAATATATGATATCAATTATATCATATATAATTGAATTAATTTAATTATATCATATATAATCAAATTCCCTCTTGTTAATTTGAACATTTCAAACTAACCAAAAAACTGATTCTCAACTTGAATCCATTGAGCTATCAAGGGGACCTTATGGACCTAGAGCTTGAAGCTTCAATAGTATGTGTGTTGGGATTAGTGTCCTAATTCTCTCGGAGTCTCATAGTTTGTAATTTATACACATTGTTATGAATAAAATAAGAGTTATTTTATCTGACATTTACTCATATCCAATAAACAAAGCTCCATGGTTATTGTATGTAAACTTAAGCATGTATATGAGATATACAAGTGGATCATGCCTTAAGAGACTAATCACTTCTTGGTCCGGTCTTATACAAACTCTTTGTATAGGATACCCTCACTCGTATGTCTCCACACGAATGATCAGGAACAGATCATTTGTAGCACTTTACAACACTTGTAACATCTACAAAGCGGGTCGTATCCGTAGTGTCACCAGGATAAGGTACCCAACCTTATCCATATACTACAGACCATTTAGAGTATTATTTAAACAAGATCCACCTGTATGTCTCTACATACGTGTTTAAATTTACATAAAATAACCTCGAATCTTAGATTATTGGATTGAGTAAATGCTTATAAAATACACCCCCAAATTTAAAATAATGCTTGTCCTCAAGCATAAACTAAAGATTTTCTCTAAAGAATCAGCCGCCTTTCCCTTTCTAGATTTCTCGAGGTGCCTTTTTCAAATCCTATGAACCAAAATCTCCTTAATTCCCATCTTGGTCTTTTCTTAAAATATTTCTAAAATTTAGGGACTGCAAGTTTAACCTTAAAAAAGACTTTACTTGTTTTCAGGGCATCACATGATTTATTTCAAAAAACTTTTTTTTCAACTGGGGTGTTTTCAAATGATTTTTATCCTTGCGTAGTTTAGATATTCTTTCTATGACCTTGTACTAATCCGAGTGCCTAGCCTTCGTTTTGGTTTGCCCCATGAGTTTCATGCGAGCATCCAACTACGAGCAAGGCGCTCTCTCAGTCTAAACTCATGCCCATTTGGCAACGGAGTTGCGATCATTTTATTTATACATTGATCCCGATTCCTACCTTCGTTTTGGCTTGCCCCCATGGGTGTCATATAGACATTCAACTATGAGTAGGATCCAATCGCAACGTTATGATTTTTTTATTATTTAGAGATGCCTAAAAATATCAAGGTTGAAAATAAATACCGCACCCCCAAATTTAAACGCAGCAATGTCCTCATTGCTGAAAGACTGAAAGAATTCATGCGATGCTCTTAGGAGGTTTCGTAAAAGTCAGTTTGAAAGAAAGTTGGTGGACCACTAACTTCTAGAAATATTTTATGAATTGACAGTCCGAAAATTAAGTTGATTCTAGTACATGCGAAGAAAAATAAAGGCATGCATTTCATCATTGAAATCATAATTGGTACGGAAAACATTGCGGTGACTAACTAAAGTAATCAATATTTAACGATTGTGCCACTAAAGAAGATGTGATGATAAAAATATCAAAGTTAAAAATGAGATGCGAGAATGCGGAATTTGGAATAAGCAAATTCAAGGAAAGATACAACCCCCAAATTTGCTCTGTTGCCCGCATCATTTGTGGTCACATCCTTCTTTGCGGCGAGCCGATTTCTTCGATTGCGATGGCGGAACGAACTAGTCGCGTTTTTCAGTTATCATGTAGCTCCACCGCAGTCGTTTACCACGATTGTTGCTAAAAACATCAAGAGGGTAAAAAAATATAAAAGACGGAGTTAACAAAATTTTTCTCCCTTTGTTATTGTTTTTTTTTTTTTTTTTAGAAATTGGTGTTGTAAAAAAGATAAATAAATGACAAGGGATATAAAAAGGTTGATTGAGTTCATGAACTAAAGATTTCAAAGGATACTTCAAAAAGATTACATCCCTGATGAGTTTGAATCGTATGATTACGCCGGGACTGCCCACTTCTTCTTTAGTCGAAATTCCTCAGGTCCACGGAGGTTTTCTCTCGATGCAAGTCTTCTCTATGATATATTTTGACTCTTTACCCCTTGACTTTAAATGTGTTAATCCCGTTCTCATTGGATAACTCAACCGCTCCATGCGGGAGTACCTCTTTGATTATAAAAGGACCAGACCATCGTGATTTTAACTTGCCGGAAAAAAGTCGTAGCCGAGAATTGTACAAAAAAACCTTCTATCTGACTTGGAAATTCTTCTCGCATAGTTGTTTGTCATGCCAACGTTTTGCACGCTCCTTGTAGATTTTGGCATTCTCATATGCTTGAGTTCTCTATTCATCAAGCTCAACTAACTTAAGTTTTCTTGCTTCCCCTGCGGTCTTCAAGTCAAAATTGAGCTTCTTCACTGCCCACATTGCTTTATGCTCCAGTTCGAGAGATAAGTGGCATGCCTTCCCAAACACCGGCACATACGGGGACATGCCTATAGGTGTTTTATAGGCGGTCCTGTATGCCCACAAAGCATCGTCCAGCTTCAGGGCCTAATCTTTGGGTGAAAGCTTCACCACCTTCTCTAGGATCAACTTGATTTCCCTATTAGACACCTCAGCTTGGCAGTTTGTCTGTGGATGGTATGCGGTGGCGACCTTATGGAGGATATTATACTTGAATAGCAATTTGTTGATGACGCCATTAACAAAGTGGGAGCCTTCATCACTTATTATGGCACGTGGGGTGCCAAAACAGTGAAAATATTTTTCTGCAAGAACTTGGAGACTACCGCTGCATCACTTGTGATGCACGATACCCTTCTACCCATTTGAAAACATAATCGACGACCAATAGAATGTATTTGTGACAATTAGATGGTGGAAATGGTCCCATGAAGTCTATGCCTCATACGTCGAATAGCTCCAATTCTAAGATAATATTGTTGGGCATCGCATTCTTCGATGAAATGTTTCACGTGTGTTGGCACCGGCTGCATTTCATTGAACAGTCTCTTGCGTCCTTAAATAAAGTTGGCCAAAAATATCCACTTTGTAACACCTTTTTCGCTGTACGTTGACCTCCAAAATGTCCACCATACGGTGAGTCATGACATTGAGATAGTATGCACTAATGAGCAGCTTCTGGTACACATAGACGCAAGATCTGGTCTGACCCCCTCTTGTAAAGATTTGGCTCGTCCCAATAATAGGATTTACACTCGTGCATAAGCCACCTCTTTTGGTGGGATGTGTAGTTCTTAGGAAATTATTCACAAACCAGATAATTGATCACATCTGCATACCATGGTAACTCTTCAATTTTGAACAGCTGTTCGTCTAGGAAGGTTGCGTTCACCTCCAATTGGTTGCGGTCGACTTTCGGATTTTCTAATCTTGATAGGTGGTTCTTAATCCCTTTGCGAGATTTCCATGTTGAATTTTTAAAGGAGGAGAACCCATCAAATCAACCTCGACTTTGCATCTTTCTTTATCATTAAATATTTGATTGTCGAATGGTCGGTATGAACGATCACTTTAGATCCCAGCAAGTAAGCTCTAAATTTCTCCAGCGCAAAGATCACCACAAGAAGTTCTTTTTTAGTGGTAATGTGATTTTTTTGGGCAGGGTTCAAGGTTCTACTCACATATGCAATGAGGTGTAGCATTGTTTTCTTCTTTTTCGTTAGCATCGCCCCCATCATATAACCGCTCGCATCGCACATCAGTTCAAAGAGTTGTGTCTAGTTTGGTGCGATCAACACAGGTGCAGTTATCAATGCGTTCTTCAGTATCGTGAATGCATTGAGGCATTGTTCATCAAAGTTAAAAGTTCTCTCGGCCTCCAGCAACGCACTCAATGGTCGAGCAATCTTTGAAAAGTCCTTAACAAAACGTCGATAAAATCCTGCATGCCCCAGGAAGCTCTTGACAGCCTTCACATTTGCTAGAGGTGGAAGCTTTTCAATGGCCTCAATCTTTGCCTTATCCATCTCCAGCCCATCCTTGGAGACTTTGCGCCCGAGTACAATACCTTCCTTCACCATGAAGTGGCACTTCTCCCAGTTCAACACAAGATTTGTCTCTTCACATCTTCTCAGTATCTTTTCCAAATTGTTAAGACAAACTTCATATGTTTGCCCGTACACCGAGAAGTCATCCATAAAAATTTTCACTAAATCTTCAAGATACTCAGAAAAGATGGCCATCATACACCTCTAGAATATGCTCGGCACATTGCATAAGCCAAACGACATTCGTCAAAACGCAAATGTTCCATAGGGGCAGGTAAATATAGTTTTCTCTTGATCTTCAGAAACTTCGCATACTTTGGCATTTGTTCAATCATTTCAGTGAAGGAGATGTTGATATGTAATTGTTTCAGCATGTCCATGAAGCAATGATATTGTACTTCATCATTTTTCTTCTTCTTATGTCTCTGGGGGAATGGTGGCAGCTGTATTTTCATGGTTCCCTGTTCTATCGGCTTAAAAGTGGATGCAATTTTCGGTTTCATCGTCTCCTGTTCTTCTGGTTCCTCTTGGGTTAACTGGGTCTGTGGTTCCATCACAATTGGAGCAGTCCTACTCGGCTCCTTCTTCTCTTCCACCATTGTCTTTCTGCTTCGCAAAGTCACAACCTGACATTGCTTCTTTTTCGTACTCCCTGGATTGCGTGGGAGTTCAGTAGAACTCGGCAATGTCCCTTGTGGTCTACTTTTGAGCTCATACGTCATCTGTCCTATCTAAATTTCGAGGTTTTGTATTGACGTTGCTTGATTCTGGAGTACTGTTTCATTCTTCTCAATATACTGCTTTAGTAAGCTCTTTAAATATGAAGATTGCAGTGGCTACGAACTGCTAGTTTGATTTTGTGATTGACCGTTTGTTCGCGGGAAAAATTCTTGTGGCCCTTCTTTTTGCGCCATCGGTTAAAAATTTTGTTGTTAATTTTTCCATGCAAAGTTAGGGTGGTTTCTCCACCCAGGGTTGTAAGTATTGGAAAAAGGATTATTCTTCACAAAATAAACAGACTGTGGGTTCCTCGGACACTCTTCCAAAGGATAGGCTTCTCCACAAGTAGCACAACTTGCACTCGTTTGATCGATTTCGTTGACCTGCCCCCTACCATTCCTAGGCTGCTGATTGCGATTCCTTGTATTAAATTCATCATCGCATTCATTTGATTTTGTAGGGATGCGATGGCCCTATTGTTTGCGTCACTATCTTTATTTCTCAATCGTTGATCGCTTTCTCTCCAGTCTTCATGATTCTTTGAAATGCGATCAAGTATAGTTTTCGCCTTTTCATATGTCTTGTCGAGCAGACCTCCAGCTGCTGCCGCATTGGCAGCCATCTGCGATGCAGGGTTCAATCCGTGGTAGAAAATTTCCATTTGGAGACAATCGGGTAAGCCATTGTGCGGACAATCTCACACTAGTCTTTTAAACCTTGCCCAGGTGTCACTGAGCGATTTGTCAATATCTTGTTCAAAATTAGTGATCAACTTCCTTCTTCTTGCATTCTTTGTCGGAGGGAAGTACTTCTTCATGAACTTCTCAACTACTTGTTCCCACGATGTGATCTCCCCTGGTTCGAGAGAATAAGCCCATTTCTATGCTTGGTCACACAGCGAAAATGGGAACAACGTTAGTTGAACCTCCTCAGCGGAGATGTTTGGGAACACAAACGTATTGTAGATTTCAATAAAACTCCGGAGGTGGGCGTGTGAATCCTCGCCATGCCTACCGCCAAACTGTCCGGCAGTCTAAATCATCTGCAGCATCACTGGCTTCATCTCAAACCTCAATCCATTCAGGGCTGGCCTCATGATTCCTGGTGAGAAATCATAAAGGTTGGGCGACGCATAGTCCCGGATAGGCCTATTGCGGTCGTTCGCCAAGAGAATAGGGTTCGCCATGATATTATTTGCCTTTCCTGCTCTGTTTTCCTGTTGCTCCGCCATGTTGGGATTTCTCTCTTGTTGTTGAGTTTGACGGTTGTCTCTTCTTCTTCTTCGGAAAGTTCCTTCAATCTCTGGGTTATAGTTGGGCTTCGAAACTTGTCCTTCACTCATACGACGCCCGCTCCTTCCCTTACCAAAGGAGAGGTAGTGCACAGAGATGGAAAGCTGCAAAGAAAATCAATAAGTTACCGTTAACACCGTATGTACTGCCGTAGTCCTCGACAACGGCGCCAAAAACTTGATGTGTTGTGAATATGATGAAATAATGATGTATATTGCGATGGTGGTGTATGCGTTGCACATGCAAGTTTTCCTAGTAAAATCCAAGTATAAATCCTACTAGGTTGCCTAGTAAGCCTAAGGTTGAACACAGGGACTATGAACGCAATCTTAGTAAATTTTGATTCCTTTGTGGTAACAATCAAAACAATAAGTTGGTTGGTATGTTTGTTTAAAATATAAATCCTATGCAGTAAAATTGAGAAAAGAGTTAATAACAACGAAAGTTACAATGAATATGCAGGGAACGGGTTGAGAAGGGATTTAATTAACACTTCCTAAGATTGCGTTCAAGTTATGCGATAATGTTATACACATACAACAACAGGTCATCTCTCAATGCAAATGCTATAGCTTATAATTTTAGGACTCATGCGATGTATACGATGATGTCTATAGGACTTATGTCTAAGCCTCTATTCTTGTCTATGCAATGATGAATGACACACATATACACAAGGCAACTGCATACTATTATATCCTATTTCTAGGGTGCATGCGATGCATGTAGCAAACAGAACTTATCTCTAAGTTTCTATCTCTTGCTTATACGGTTCTAATCTAACTTTCTCAAGCCTAGATTCTAATCTAACTCTCTCAAGTCTAGGTTCTTTCTTTAAACGACTCTCTCAAGTATCTCTAAAGGGGTGATGGACGCATACATAAGACAAAATGATCGCATAGAATGAAGATCTTAGGTCATGCTAGCTAAGTGCTTCTCAACCCATTCAGAAGTTTATTACTCATGCGTAATTTAAAGAGAGTGAACAGATGTAGAGATGCAAATTCCATTTTATAACTAAAATTAGAATACAGAAGGACAATGGAAAGTAGGGATAGTGAGCCTGGTAGTAATGTCTTGCTTCCCGAGGCTTTTACACTGTGTTTTACTCTACTCTGCCTAAAAGAATGTTATTGCTTTCGCAAGAGTCGACCCTCTCTCCGTTCTCAATGCTTCCCGACAGTTTCTCGAGCTAACCAGGAATAATCTTTTGGCGTCTTCTCTCTTCACTTTCCTCCGCCTTCTAAGTATAAAAATTACAGACTACGACTATCTATTATCACTATGTATATGGCGAAAGAGAACTCCAAAATTCTGAACCCTTTTAACGAAGGTGACCTTCGGTATTTATAGAGCTTCAGGGTGAAGGGCTTTTCTCTCAAATGATTGCAATGATGGAATGTCATTAAGTATCTGTCTGATGTGTCGATTAATGGTCACTAAAAAGTTAAGTGTACTTGCTATAGTGTGTTGTTAACGGCTTGGCAACTAAATTTGGATTCGACCGTCATCAGCTTTCTATCCCATCATGATTTATTAAGCTTTCACCTTGATGCACCGTCTCTATGCAGTCACCTTCTTGAGCAGATCTTTGCGAATGTATACGATCGCATAGCTTTGCGGTCGCAATCTTTTAATGCGCTCGGACGCTGAATTCCTTGGATCACTCTTTTTCCTTGCGCCAACGCATTTTCCTGCACAAAATACGTAAATTACTTGCTTTAATGTGATGGACACATGCAATCATAATGTTCTCAACTTAATGCTTTTGGACACGATTTTACATATTTTTACCGTCGCAATCCTACATTGTTTTATATCTTTCCATTGTAATAACGTGCATTTCTGCCCGTTATCAAATAACACTTATTTTACAAACTACGAGATTACAAGGAGATTTAGGACACCATTCCCAACAATCTCTCACTTATCCTAAAGCCTAGGGAGACTAATGTACAAAAAAAGTACAAAATATAATAAACTAGGGTATACACTATACCCTAGTAATATCTCCCACTTGCCCTAGACAAGGTGTCGCATATCTCGTAGACCTATACTCTCTAGATGACCCTTAAACACTTTAGCTGTGAGAGCCTTTGTAAACGGATCAACAACGTTGTGCTCCGACGCGATCTTCGTGACAATCACATCACCACGATGCACAATCTCGCGGATAAAATGATATTTCCGTTCTATGTGCTTTCCTCTTCTGTGACTCCGAGGTTCCTTAGAATTTGTCACAGCACCACTGTTATCACAATAAAGTGTGATGGACAAAGACATATTTGAAACAACTTCCAAATCAGTAAGGAACTTCTTAAGCCAAACAGCCTCTTTAGCAGCTTTACAAGCAGCAACATATTCGGCTTCCATAGTGGAGTCTACGATGCATCCTTGCTTGATGCTTCGCTATACTATAACCCCTCTATTCAAAGTGAACATTGACCCTGATGTTGATTTTCGAGAATCTCTATCAGTCTGAAAATCAAAGTCTATGTATCCTGTAAAGATCAAATCCTTATCTCCATACACGAACATAAAGTCCCTCATTCTCCGAAGATACTTGAGGATTGTTTTAACTACCGTCTAGTGATCTAATCTTGGATTGGACTGATATTGACTGACATACATAAGGCTACCAACAACCGATGCATAGGGAATCCGTCTAATCTTCTCAACCTCTTGAAGTGTCTTAGGACACTGTTCCTTAGACAAAACAATTCCATGCTTGAAAGGTAATAAACCCTTCTTGGAATTTTGCATCAAATATCTGACAAACATCTTGTCAATATACGATGCCTGAGACAAGGCCAACCTTTTTTTCTTTTGAGCCCTTATGATTTGGATCCCTAGAACAAACTGCATCTCTCCCAAATCATTCATTTTGAATTGGGTGGCTAGCCATTTTTTAACATTAGCCAGAAAACCTACATCATTCCCAATGAGTAGAATATCATCCACATACAACATAAGGAAAGCTACTAAGCTAGTGATAATTTTCTTGTAAACACAAGGCTCATCAACATTTTGATCAAAGCCATAAGATTTGATTGTAGTATCAAATTTATATTCCAAGATCTAGATGCTTATTTCAATCCATAAATGGACCGATTAAGCTTGCAAACCTTTTGCTCTTGATCTTGTTCAATGAATCCTTCTGGTTGAATCATGTAGATGGTCTCCTCAAGATTACCATTCAGAAAGGTAGTCATAACATCCATTTGCCATATCTCATATTCGTAATATGTGGCTATGGACAGGAGAATCTTGATAGACTTTAACATGACAACAGGTGAGAAAGTTTCTTCATAGTCCACTCCCTCAACCTAGGTATAACCCTTTGCCACAAGTCTAGCCTTAAAGGTTTATACCTTCTATGTACACCTCCTTTTCTCTTGTAGACCCATTTATAACTTATAGGCTTGACCCCATCAGGTTGATCTACAAGCTCCCAGACAGAATTGAAGTACATAAACTCCATTCTTGATTCATGGCTTTAATTCATTCATCTTTATCAACATAACTCAAAAGGTGATTTAGAAACACTTTTTAAGGGAATATTGTTCAAAATGTAAACCCCAGTCTCTACTGCATATCCCTAAAACGAGTCTGAAAGATGAGCATAACTCATCATAGACCGAACCATGTCCAATAGGGTTCTGTTTCTCCTTTTTAATACACCATTCTGCTGAGGTGTACCTAGGGCTGAGAGTTGAGACGTGATTCCATGTTCTATCATATAGTTCTGGAATCCTAAGTCCATAGACGCTCCACCACGATCATATCGTAGTATTCTTATCTTTTTACCTAACGAGTTTTCAACTTCAGTCTTATACTACTTGAACTTTTCAAGAGCTTTAGACTTATGTCGCATTAGGTATAGATACCCAAATCTAGAATAATCATCTATGAAAGAGATGAAATATTTATACCCACCTCATGCTCTTACATTCATCGGACCATAAAGGTCTGAATGTATAAGCTTCAAAGTTTCCTTGGCTCTATAACCTTTTCCAGTAAAAGGTCATTTGTGTTGGATTGGTGTCCTAATTCTCCCGGAGTCTCGTAGTTTATAAACTGTACACATGTTATGAATAAAATAAGAGTTATTTTATTTTTCATTTACTCATATTCAATAAACAAAAGCTCCATGGTTATTGTATGAAAACTTAAGCATGTATATAAGATATACAAGTGGATCATGCCTTAAGTGATAACCTAAAAAGGTCTGTAGTATAAGGAATAAGAAGGGATACCTGATCCTGGGGACACTACGGATACGGCCTGCTTTGTAGAGGTTTACAAGTGTTGTGAACTACTATAGATGGTTGGTATTAACCATTCATGTGGAGACATGCGAGCAGGGGTGTCCTATACAAAAAGTTTGTATAAGACCGGACCACGAGATGATTCATCTCTTTATATAACGTCGTTGATATTTGAGACTTACATCTCACCTAAATGACCATAGGTGACATGACCTTAATCCTGAGTGTTTTAGGAACTCTTACCTTTAAGGGCGATCCTTTGATTAGTATAGGTAAGAGTGGCCAGATTGCCAACTCAACAAGCCTACCTTTTTGGGGATTTGTCTAATTTGGGAGCTAGGAACTCAGTTACATAAGATGGATTTCACTCCTTCCTCGAAGCAAAGGTAAGTAGATAGATTGCTCCCTTAAGAGCTGATTCCGGGTCTTGAACATAGTGCCCATAACTCCTCTGTAGAAGAGAGGACTGAGTCATAGTAGTACTATGACTTATGTTCATTAGAGGGATCAGTGGTATTTAAAGAGTTAGATGTAACTACAGGGGAAAAACGATAAATTGGCCCAACTGTACTTACGAGCGATCTGTGAAGGGTTATCGCACTATTGATTGATTGATATGGACACAAAATATATCTATAGTGAGGAGAGTGCAGCTGTCGGTCTTTAGTGGAGTGCCCGGCAGTTAACGGATGGTAGATCCCCTGACTAAAGAGTTTAGTCAATTATTCACGTATCGTTGGAGCTTCAAGCTACATGTCCATAAGGTTCTCTTGGTAGCTCAATGGATTCAAGTTGAGAATCAGTTCTTGGTGTTGATTTGAATCGTTCAAATTGACAAGAGGAAATTTGATTATATATGATATAATTTGTGTGATGTATGAGATACATCAAGTAGAGGATTAATGTAAATATGATTTACATTAAGTACCATAAAATAGAAAAAAAAAACTATGGTTTATATGTTTCATAAGATGAAATATTAAAACTATAGGCTATAAATATAATATGGTAAGTTGGTTATCATATATATTTATAATAATATTAATTATTGGATAATTATCTCTTTTTCTCTAATAACCAATTGAGTGAGAGGTTATTGGTGGTTTTATGGTAACCATGAGATAAAAGGAAAAACGTTTTCCTAAAATTAGTAGTTGTTGAATTGAGATTTTTATTCTCAAAAAGTTCTCACGATGGCTGTCAAGTAAATGAGATTTACTAAATGACAGCTGAAGAGAGATTAGACGATCGTGGAGTGTTTCTATACGATAGTCACTCAACTGGCCGATTAGCTAAACGATCGCGGAGCTTTTGCTAAACGATCACATAACTTCCGTTAAACGATTGGGCATTATTTATACGATAGACTTGTCATCTCCCACTTGTTCAATCATTTACACGATTGTTCTTCCTCCAGTCTCTACCTCTAACCAAGTCCACACAGAGCACTTCTGGACTCTCACACCAACAATACCAAGGTAGCCATTGTGGTGGTGTCGTACTCAATTAGTCGAGGTTTTGGAGGCCATCCATTGAGTTCACGATGTTCGTGTGGTGGTTTCTAGTTGTTCGTGATCTTGGAGATCGTTGAGTTCTTAGTCGTTGTGATCGTGTTGTGTAGTAGTTGTAGTGTTCAAGCATTCGGGTTTACAGTCTTGCTGGTTGTTCGAGCATTCGTGATCAAGGGTGTTAAAGATGATTCTTCAAAGATATGTTAATTCTATCCCTTGATCTATAGAAAAACATGTTGTAATTTCGTTGTATGCATGACCTGTATGTTTCCGTTTGTGGACTGTAATTGTGTATGTTCAAATACGATTAAAATTTGGTATGATCATTTTGCTGTTCATGGAAATCCTCATGTCGGATACGAAGGCGCTTGCTCAGCGATCTTTAGACGATCGTGCTTCATCGCATCGTAGTCGTTTAGATGATCGTATAAGGCTTGCGTTGCGAAGCGTGCTGCACGATCGCATACTTCGTGCTTCATCGCATAGTAAAAGGCACACGATCATTGCTAAACGATCGTTTAGCTCTGGAAGCGTAGATAAACGATTGAGTAAAGTGTTCACTCTTTCGTGTAGACGATCGCGGGGAAGTTTGGTACACGATCAATGGAGACGCGGACTTCGACCAGACGGTTTAAGACCCGATTCACCTGTTTGAACCGAAGACTCTTTGTTGTTGTAAGAAGTTAGCTTTAGTTTTTGAGGATTGGAGGCAATTTTTTCCAGTTCATCAACATTTTTTTATTATACATGAGATGTATGTGGTTTATATGGCAAAGTGTTTGACATATAGATTTGAAACCTACCTTAGGTTGTGCAATTATTCATGCATCATGTATTATAAGTGTTATAATAATGCATAAAGAAATTACAAACGCATGCACATGCATCATGAAATATAAGAGTTACATTTTTGCATGCATAAAGTACATTCATGCATCATCTTTATATTATAAGCATTATAGTATAAGGGTTTATGGAAGCATGTTTTGCTTGGTTCGTTGCTTTTTTGTATAAGCATTATATAAAAAACTAGCAATGAATGAATGATGCATGGAGCATGACACTTAGGCTGTTTGTAAAAGTTATGAATGCCTCGTATGTGTTTGTTATGCATTGTGGTTGTTTTTTGTTATTTTTGTTATAAGTGTTATAATAGAAATTAGAACTAAAATCGATAAGAAAAAGTTGCATGCAGACTTGGTGTGAACTCATGTTTTAAAAGGGTTTTAAAATTGGATTGAGATAGACCTAAGTTCAAGGTTCTAATGGAATTAGCAACCTAGTTTAATCTTTTTAAATTGATTTAATAGGATTAAATTGATTGGCATAAAAGATTAAAATTGTATTAAATCTATCTATAAGGGACTTTTTGTCTAAGACGGGTTCTGTCTAGGCTGGGGTACTTAAGCTGACGGAAACAGAACACCCCTACCTGGGAACCTACCTGGAAAGGTGAATTAGATAGATTTTTTGCAAGCATGCGACAGTTGGTCAAAGGCCCCGTTAAAGAGTTTAATGAATGATAATCAAAAGTTGTTTCAACTATCCAAGGTAAAAGTTACTCTTGGGAAAATCTAAATAGTCACTTATTAAAATTCTTAGCCATGTTTTTTCTAAGTAAACTAAACTCTAGGTTATAAAATACTCAGTGGGAGGAAGAGATGTATCAGATATGTTAATGATTCCACTCATGTTTCTCCCTGAATGTTCACACCGTGAGATTCATGCTTGGCCTCGTGGTGCCCTGGGAGCATCCCCCTTCGGATGGTGTTTGCATAAGTCAATATCAAGGTGAACAGAGAGAGTGTTTACATTAAGTGGGTGAAGGGTGTGTATCAACACGTCCTACGGTCTCTGTCATTGGTTCGCACCATGAGATCATTCTGTACTCCCTTGTGGCGCCCTGGGTGTGTCCCCCTTCGGAAGTGTTTTGTGTAGTTGGTCAAGATCAAGATGAACTCCTGAAATGGATAGGGTCGCTTTAGGTTTTGCCCCAATCGGATTTTTTTTTCCTTCGGATTGGCTGCTTGGGGTGGATCTCTAGGGCCTAAAATGGCGGGTCATACTTACGAGAGATTGTTAAGTAAGTTAATGATCTCTTGACCAAATCAATGATGGCTAGTCGTTATAGGAGCAAGAGGTGTTCTAGTATTAATGACTGGTTGAGAATTTCTTAATTCAGAGGAGGGATAATTGACCTCCCTTCGGTGGCTTTTATCCTAAACCTTTGAAGCGTCATTGCGAAACTAGATGTCACACAGAATTCATGTTAATTTTGCTAAACCTTATTGGATGTCGTTTGTTTTTCAACGAGTATTTACTTAAAAGATAACGTAGGTCAATGTGTTTTTGTTTTCAGCAACACGTTTTTATTTATGTGTAATGCCTTTAATTTGACCAATTCATACAATGGAAAGAGTCTTGTAAAACGTATTTCATGGTAAACGACCTCGAATTTTTCATGGTTTAGGAATGTCCTCAAATCCTGACCCTTGATATACAGCGAAGTGTTCGTAATGTATATAAGGTTTGGATGAAGGCTAATTCATTGGCTCGACTTCACATTTTGGCTAGCATACCTGATGTTTTGGCCAAAAGGGTTGAGAACATGGTCATTTCACGCGAGATCATGGACTCGTTGCAAGATTTGTTTGAACGTCAATTCTTACTTTTTGAGCACAGAGAGAGGGATGACAAAACCAGTAGTGTTAGTTCCCAAGTTAAACTCCAAGAAGAGGAAGCAAATGTTGCCGACTCTGTTGAAGTTCATAAAAGAGAAGTGTTCTCTGACATGAAACTTAGAGCTTATTTAGGTTCTGATACTGATCCCACTACTCTCCAAAAGAGGAGGATGTCTAAAGACAGTAAATGTGATTTATTGATCTTGGAGACGTGTTTGGTAGAGAATGATGATTCTGCCTGGATCCTAGATTCGGGTGCTACTAATCATGCCAATTTCTCTTACCAAGGATTCAGTTCCTGGAAAACGTTACTATAGGGAGAGATGACTCTCAGAGTCGGTACTGGTGAGGTTGTTTCAACTATTGCTATAGGCAGGCTGAAGTTATTTTTGGACAAGAAACGTTTTCTGTTACTAGATAATGTTTTCATAGTTCCTCATATCAAGAGGAACTTAATCTTAGTTTCTTGTCTCATCGAACAA
Organism: Benincasa hispida; assembly: GCF_027475165.1. Classification (NCBI taxonomy): domain Eukaryota; kingdom Viridiplantae; phylum Streptophyta; class Magnoliopsida; order Cucurbitales; family Cucurbitaceae; genus Benincasa; species Benincasa hispida. The sequence continues at coordinate 54,717,659 of NC_143480.1, read as the reverse complement.
GGTTATACAGTCTCTTTTTATGAGAATAAAATATTTATTTTCAAGAATGGAATGGAGATTTGGTTTGGTTCAATGGAAAATAACTTATATGTACTAAGGCCGTTAGTCATAAAAGCCTTATTTAATACTGAAATGTTCAGTACAGCGACAACAGCTAAAAGACCAAAGGTTTCTCCTAAGGAAAACGCCCATCTTTGACATCTAAGGTTAAGTCACACCAACCTCAATAGGATTGAGCAGTTGATGAAAAGTGGACTTCTAAAGGGTTTAGAAGAAAACTCCTTGCCAGTGTGTGAATCATACCTTGAAGGCAAAATGACCAAATGACCTTTTACTGGAAAAGATTATAGAGCCAAGGAAGCCTTGGAGCTTGTACATTCAAACACCTGTGGTCCGATGAATGTTAGAGCTCAATGTAGGTATGAATATTTCATCTCTTTCATAGATGATTATTCAAGGTACGGGTATCTCTACCTAATGCAATGTAAGTCTGAAGCCCTTGACAAGTTCAAGGAGTATAAGGCTGAAGTTGAAAACTTGTTAGGTAGGAAGATAAAAACACTACGATCTGATCGTGGTAGAGAGTATATGGACCTCCAATTTCAAAACTATATGATAGAACATGGGATTGCATCCCAACTCTTGGCCCCAGGTACACCTCAGTAGAAAGAAGTGTCGGAAAGGAGAAACAGAACCTTGTTGGACATGGTTCGGTCTATGATGAGTTATGTTCATCTTCCAGATTCGTTTTGGGGTTTTGTGGTGGAGACTGCATGCTATATTCTGAACAACGTTCCCTTGGAAAGTGTTTCTGAGACATCTTTTGAGTTTTGGAGAGGCCGTAAAGGTAGTTATGCCACTTTCGGATTTGGAGGTGTCCAACACATGTGCTTGTGACTAACCCCAAGAAGTTGAAACCGCGTTTGAAAGTTTTCCTCTTTGTAGGCTACCCCAAGGAAACGAAGGGTGGATACTTCTATGATTCGAGTGAGAACAAAGTGTTTATTTCTACAAATGCTATCTTCTTGGAAGAAGACCACATGAGGGATCATAAGCCATGAAGTAAGCTTGTTTTACATGAGATTTCTGGTGAGACTAATACTACTGAGGGTTCAACAAGAGTTGTTGAACAGACTGACAGATCAATAAGAGTTGTTCAGTACATCTAGTCAACCCAGCTCAAGAGTTGAGACTGCCTCGACATAGTGGAAGGGTTATGAACCCATCAGATCGCTACATGGGTTTGACTGAAGCCCAGAACGTCAACATCATTTCTAATGATGGGGTCGAGGATCCATTGTCTTTTAAGAAAGCAATGGAGGATGTTAGCAGGGATGAATGGATTAAAGCCATGAACTAGGAGATGGAGTCTATATACTTCAATAACATCTGGGAGCTTGTGGATCTGCCTGATGAGGTAAGACCTATAGGGTGTAAGTGGATCTATAAGAGAAAGAGAGGTGTAGATGGAAGGTGCAAACCTTTAAGGCTCGACTCGTGGTAAAGGGTTATACCCAGGTCGAGGGAGTTGACTATGAGGAAACTTTCTCATCTGTTGTCATGCTCAAGTCTATCAGGATAATCCTGTCCATAGCCACATTTTATGATTATGAGATATGGAAAATGGACGTCAATACTGCCTTTATTAATGGTAATCTTGAGGAGACCATCTACATGGCTCAACCAGAGGAGTTCGTAGTTCCAAATCAAGAGCAAAAAGTTTGCAAGCTTAATATGTCCATTTATGGGTTGAAACAAGCGTCTAGATCGTGGAACATAAGATTTGACACTACGCTCAAGTCGTTTGGCTTTGATCAAAATGATGATGAGCCTTGTGTTTACAAGAAGATCATCAACAGCTCAGTAGCTTTCCTGGTACTGTATGTGGATGATATCCTACTCATTGGGAATGACGTAGGGTATCTGACTGACATTAAGAAATGGCTAGCTCCTAGTTCCAAATGAAAGTTTTGGGTGAGGCACAGTATGTTCTAGAGATCCAGATCATTCGGGATCATAAGAATAAGAGGTTAGTCTTGTCTCAGGCATCGTACATCGATCAAATGTTGATCAGGTACAGGATGTAGGATTCCAAGAGGGGTTTATTACCCTTCAAACATGGAATCGTACCCTTCAGGCATGGAATCGTTTTGTCTAAGGATCAATGTCCTAAGACACCTCAAAAAGTTTAGGAGATGAGATAGATTCCTTATGCTTTTGCTGTTGGAAGCTTAATGTATGCAATGTTGTGTACCAGACCCGACATTTGCTATGTAGTAGGGATTGTCAGTCGTTATCAGTCCAATCCAGGATTTGATCACTGGACGACGATCAAGATGATCTTCAAGTATCTTCAGAGAACGAGGGACTACATGCTCGTGTATGGGATAAGGATCTGATCCTTACAGGATACACAGACTCTGACTTTCAGACCAATAAAGATTCTCGTAGATCGACATTGGGGTCAGTGTTCACTCTTAATGGAGGGGTTGTAGTGTGGCGAAGCATTAAGCAAGGATGCATCGCAGACTCCACTATGAAAGCCGAATACATAGCCGCTTGTGAAGCAGCTAAGGAGGCTGTTTGGATGAGGAAATTCCTTACAGATTTGGAAGTTGTTTCACATATGAATTTATCGATCACTCTCTATTGTGATAACAACGGGGCTGTGGCAAATTTGAAGGAACCTCGGAGTCATCGTCAAGGCAAGCATATGGAGCAGAAATACCACTTGATCAGGGAGATTGTGCATCGCGGTGATGTGATAGTCACGAAGACCACGTCAGAGCACAACGTTTCTGATCCATTTACAAAGGCTCTCACGGCTAAAGTGTTCAAAGGTCACTGGAGAGTTTGGGTCTGTGGGACATACGACATCTTGTCTAGGGCAAGTGGGAGATGATACTGAGGTATGCCCTAGTTTATTGTATATTGTACATGTATTTCTCTTGTATTTTACATTAGTCTCCCGAGGCATTAGGACAAGTGGAAGATTGTTGGGATTGGTGTCCTAATTCTCTCGGAGTCTCATAGTTTGTAATTTATACACATTGTTATAAATAAAATAAGAGTTATTTTATCTAGCATTTACTCATATCCAATAAACAAAGGTCCATGGTTATTGTATTTAAACTTAAGCACGTATATGAGATATACAAGTAGATCATGTCTTAAGTGATAACCTAAATAGGTCTGTAGTATAAGGATTAAGGAGGGATTCCTGATCCTAGTGACACTACGGATACTACCCACTTTGTAGAGGTTTGCAAGTGTTGTGAACTACTGCAGATGGTAGATCCTGACCATTCATGTGGAGACATGCGAGTGGGGGTGTCCTATACAAAGAGTTTGTATAAGACTAGGCCACGAGATAATTCGTCTCTGTATATAACACCGTTGATACTGGAGACTTACATCTCACCTAAATGACCATAGGTGACATGACCTCAATCCTGAGTGTTTTGAGAACTCCTACCTTTGAGGGCGATCCTTTGATTAGTATGGGTGAGAGTGCCCAGATTGCCAACTCAACATGTCTACCTTTTTAGGGACTTGTCTGATTTAGAAGTTGGGAACTCAGTTACAAAAGATGGAATTCATTTCTTCTCCGAAGTAGGGGTAAGTAGATAGATTGCTCCCTTAAGGGCTAATTCTGGGGCTTTAATATAGTGGCCACAACTTCTTTTTGGAAGAAAGAACTACTATGACTTATTTCATTAAAGGGATCAGTGGTACTTAAGAAGTTAGATATAACTACAGGGGCATAACGGTTATTAGCCCAGCTGTACTTACGAGTGATCTGTGAAGGGTTATCATGCTGTTGATTGGTTGATATGGACACATAATATATCTGTAGTAAGGAGAGTTCAACTGTCGGTCTTTAGTGGAGTACCTGGTAGTTAATGGATGGTAGATCCCGTGACTAAAGAGTTTAGTCAGTTATTCACGTACCGTTAAAGCTTTGAGCTATAAGTCCATAAAGTCCCCTTGGTAGCTCAATGGATTCAAGTTGAGGATCAGTTCTTGGTGTTGATTTGAAATGTTCAAATTGACAAGAGATAATTCGATTATATATGATATGATCTACATGATGTATGAGATACATCAAGTGAAGGATTAATGTAAATGAGATTTACATTAAAGACCATGAAATAGAAAAAGAGCTATGGTTTATATGTTTCATGAGATGAAATGTTAATACTATAGGTTATAAATATACTATGGTAAGTTGGTTATCATATATATTTATAATTATATTATTTATTGGATAATTATCTCTTTTTCTCTATTAACCAATTGAGTGGGATGTTATTGGTAGTTTCATGGTAACTATGAGATAAAAGGAAAAATGTTTTCCTAAATTTAGTAGTTGTTGAATTGAGATTTCTATTCTCGGAAAGTTCTCACAGTGGCTATCAAGTAAATGAGATTTACTAAACGGTAGCTGAAAAGAGACTAGATGATCGTGGAGTGTTTCTATATGATAGTCACTCATCTGGCCGATTAGCTAAACGATCGCAGAGCTTTTACTAAACGATCGCATAGCTTCCGTTAAACGATTGGGCTATACAATAGACTTGTCATCTCCCACTTGCTCAATCGTTTACACGATTGTTCTTCCTCTAGTCTCTGCCTCTAACCAAGTCCACATAGAGCCCACACTTCTAGATTCTCACACCGAGAATACCAAGGTAGCCATTGTGGTGGTGTCGTAATCAACTCGACATAGTCGAGGTTTTGGAGGCCGTTCGTTGAGTTCACGGTGTTCGTGTAGTGGTTGTCGGTTGTTCGTGATCTTGGAGATCGTTGAGTTTGTAGTCACTGTGATCGTGCTGGTAGCGGTCGTAGTGTTCGAACATTCGGGTTTGCAGTCTTGCTGGTTGTTCAAGTGTTCGTGATCAAGGGTGTTGAAGATGAGTCTTCAAAGATATGTTAATTCTATCCCTTGATCTGTAGAAAAACATGTTATAATCTCGTTGTATGCATGACCTGTATGTTTCTATTTGTGGACTGTAATTGTGTATGTTTAAATACGATTGAAATTTGGAACGATCATTCTACTGTACATGAAAATCCTCATGTCGATTTGCTTCAACGTGAATAACTAACTAAACTTTTTAATCACGATATCCACAATCCATTAACTGTCGGACACTCCACTAAAGAACGACAGCTGCACTCTTCACACTACAGATATAATTCTGTGTCCATTGGATATAACCAATCAACAGTACAATGACTTTTCACAAATTTCTCGTATGTATAGCTGGGCCAATTACCGTTTTTCCCTTATAGTTACATCTAACTCCTTAAGTACCACTGATTCCTCTAATGAACAATAAGTCATAGTCCCACTATTGACTGAGTCCTTTATTCCCAAGAGAGGGTGTGGCCACTATGTTCAAGACCCGAAATCAGCCTTTAAGGGATAAATTTATCTTCTTACCTCTACATCAAGGAATGAGTGTATTCCGTCTTGTGAAGCTGAGTTCCCAGCTCCCCAATTAGATAGATCCCCAAAATGGTAAGTTTGTTGAGTTGGCAATCTGGCCACTCTCATCCATACAAATCAAAGGACCGCCTTCATGAGCAGGAGTTCACAACTCACTCAGGATTCAAGTCATGTCACCTAGGGTCATCCTAGTGAAATGTAAGTCTCTATTATCAACGGTGTTATATAAAGAGACTAATCATTTTGTAGTCCGGTCTTATACAAACTCTTTATGTAGGATACCCCCGCTCGCATGTCTCCACATGATTGATTAAGATCAGATCATTTGTAGCACTTTACAACACTTGTAACATCTAGAAAGCGGGTCGTATCCGTAATGTCACCAGGATAAGGTACCCAACCTTATCCATTTACTACATACCATTTAGGTTATTATTTAAACAAGATCCACATGTATGTCTTTACATACTTATTTTATTTAAACAAGATCCACCTGTATAATACTTATTTTATTAATAACAATATGTTTATACAGAGTTTACAAACTACAAGGTTACAAGGAGATTTAGGACACCATTCCCAATAGAGACAACTTTTGTCTCACCTTTCTGTTCCTTGACTTTCATTAAGGAGTGGTATGTCTGCAATTCATTGAGAAGGGTGGTCATAGTCAAGCTTATTTATGACAGTGTTGCTATGGAACTGAAGGAAACTTTTAGGTAAGGTTTCCAAGATAAAGCTAACCTGACTGGCCTCATCGATGATAGACCCGTTCATCTCAGCAATTTTAAAGTGGATCATCATGTTCAGAACATGTTCACAAAATGATGTCCCTTCTTTCATCTGGACATTAAAGATGAACTTGAGAGCGTCATGTTTGAGTTGTGTAGATGGTTATCCAAACATTCCCCTCAGGGACTCCGTGATCTCATGGGCCGTGAGCATGGGCTCATGCTTCTTGGCCAAAACTTCATACAAGCTAGCTAAGATATACGCTCGAGTCTTTTCATTCGCCTTGACCCATTGCTCATATGCCTCTCGAACATTTTGAGATGCATTGGCAGTTGGGACTTGAGGACACTCATCAACTAGGACAAATCGCAGGTCATCAATAATGAGTACAGTATTAATAGTATTTTTTTAGCTTGTATAGTTATCGCCATTTAACTTATCAACAAAAAGCCAGTTTACAGTAGTGCTCCTCATTCTAAAATTGCTTAAACCATACAATTTATTTATATTAGTTATTAAAAGTCTTACCCAATTATAAAACCAATTAATTTAGCAAAATTAGAATGTACCCTATGTGACATATATTTTGCAACGATACTTTAGTAGGGCAGACTAAGAGTCACCGTAGGGTGATCAATTATCCATTCATTGAATTGAGATAATCTCAACTAATAATTACACCATAATATTTCTAATTCCTATAATCATTAGTCACCATTGTTTGATCCAAAAAATGTTAACTTGCTTAATATTTTCTTGTAAGTGTTAAAGGAACTCTAATTACAAAAGACCTATGAGCGAAAGCAGATCGTCCAAACTTCATTGTGAAAGAACTCATACATTTACAGTCATACTAAAAGATTATGCATTAAATCGTAAATTACAGCATGCTTTGAATTAAATACAAAGGATAAATAGACAATACCTTTGAAGAACACTTCTTCAAGAATATCCCTCGATCAAACTCGAATGCAACGAGCAACTCGAACAACAACGAGTAGCAACTCGATCTTCAAACAAACTGGACACAACAACAAGATTACTTTGGTATTCTCGGTGTGAGAATCTAGGAGTGGTGGACTTTGGCTTATTTTGGTTTGAGGGAAGATTTAGAATGGAGGAGAAGACGATCGAGTAAACGATCACACGGTCGTGTAGAAGATGAAGTCTATCGTATAGACTCGATATTCGATCGTTTAGATATCAAGGCTATCGTGTAGTCTCTAAAGCTATTGTGTAGTAACTTGATAGTGTATTTGTATCTTGTGGGAACATTAGAAAACTGTTTTCATTTTATCCCTCAATTGCTATAAAATCGTGCAACCACCCACTACTGGTGGTTATTGAGAAAAAGATTTTTAATTATAAAATAATTAATAAATATAAATAAATATGATAACTAACTTATCATATATATTTATAACATATAGTTTTAATATTGCATCATATACAATATATAAACCATAGTTCTTTTTCTTTATTTTCTGATATTTAATATAAATCATATTTATATTAAATTTAATTACTATGAATCTAATTCATAGAAATTATTTTTGAATCATATTCAAATATTTGTTCCTCCAATCCTACAATAATGTATCAAATACATTATATCAATTATATCATATATAATTGAATTAATTGAATTATATCATATATAATCAAATTCCATCTTATTAATTTGAACATTTCAAATTAATCCAAAAGTGATTCTTAACTTGAATCTTTTGAGCTACCAAGGGAACCTTATAGACCTGTAGCTTGAAGCTCCAATGGTACGTGAATAACTGACTAAACTCTTTAATCACATTATCCACCATCAGTTAACTGTCAGGCACTCCACTAAAGATCGGTAGCTGCACTCTTCGCACTACATATATATTTTTGTGTCCATTGGATATAACCAATCAATAGTATGATGACTCTTCACAAATCGCTCATAAGTACAGCTGGGCCAAATTATCGTTTTTCCCCTATAGTTACGTCTAACTTCTTAAGTACCACTGATTCCTCTAATGAACAATAGATCATAGTCCCACTATGACTAAACCCCTCTCGAGCCAAGAGAGGGTGTGGCGCCACATTGTTCAAGCCTCGAAATCAGCTCTTAAGAGAGCAATTTATCTACTTACCCTGCTTCGGGGAAGGAGTTAATTCCATCTTATGTAGCTGAGTTCCCAGCTCCCCAATTAGACGAATCCCCAAAATGGTAGGCTTGTTGAGTTGACGATCTTTCCACTCTCACCCATGCAAATCACAACTCACTCAGGATTAAGGTCATGTTATCTATGGTCATCCTAGTGAAATGAAAGTCTCAATTTTGAATGGCGTTATATAACGAGACTAAACATTTCGTAGTCTGGTCTTATACAAACTCCTTTGTATAAAACATCCCCGCTCGCATGTCTAATACACAAATGATCAGGATCAGATCATTTGTAACAATTTACAACATTTGTAACACCTACAAAGCGAGCCATACTCGTAATGTCACCAGGATAAGGTATCCAACCTTATCCATATACTATAAACCATTTAGGTTATCACTTAAAACACGATATACTTGTATGTCTCCACATACATGTTTAAGTTACAACGATAACCATGGATCTTAGTTTATTGGTTTGTGGTTAATGCAACTAAAATATCAAATATTTTATAGACAATGTGAATAAAATATCATATATTATAAATCACAAAATGTTTGTTCATACAAGTGTTTACAAACTACAGGACCTTATGAGATTTAGGGCATCAATCCCAACAAGTGTAACCCCTCGTTTTATATTATAGGGTTCTACCTCTAATGAGCTAACTGTAGGAAAAAACTGCTTGGGGAAAAAATTAACACTTGGGGAAAAAAACTAAAGCAATCCCATCCTTTTCTAGAGTTTTAATAAAAAAAAAAAAAAAAAAAAAATCATGCAAATGCCATCTTTAAAGGGACACAAGCAAAAGTGTCTTGAGGCCAAGCATGAAAATTTATTTGAAACTAATGAAGGAGACTGTGGGATGTGTTGACACACTTTTCTTTCCCACTTACTATAAACACTCTCTCCATTCACTTTGTTATTGACCTATGCAAACACTACCCGTAGGGGGATATAAGCAAATGTGCCTCGAGATCAAGCATAGATCTCGCTGTGTGAACTTTTAGGGAGAAACATGAAAGGAAAAAATGAAGTATCATATATCCCATTTTCCTCCTACTGAGTGTTTTACCTAGGGTTGATTGACTTAGAAAATTCGACTAACTAATTTTACTAAGTGTTTGTTAACTTTGTCCAATGTAACATTTACGTTAAATAGTTTAACAATGTTGAGTATTGTTCATTAAACACTTTAACAAACTTTAATCATCAATTGCATGCTTGTAACAAATTTATCTAATTCACCTTTCAGGTCAGTTTCTAGGTAGGGTTGTTCCGTTTCCGTCAGCTTAAATACCCTAGCCTAGACAGAATTGTTCTTAGACAAAGGTCCCTTATAGATACATTTGTTACAAATTTAATCTTTTATGCATATCCAATTTAATTCTATTAAACTTAGTTAAAAGATTAACCTATTTCTAATCTTATTAGAAAAAATGGTTAAACGTATGTCTAATGTGAAATTAATTTTAAACTATGAAAAAAAATCCTATGTCAACATGCAACTCTTTATTATAGATTTTAATTCTAATTTCATTTAACTTATAACTATTATAAATATTAAATGAAACAACTAAAACCTAATCATGCATCTACTTTTTCATTACATTACATATATAACAATTATATACTTCGGTAATGAAAATAAATTACATCCATACGTCTAAACTATATATTATAACATTTATTACGTAAATGAAGCATGAAAATGTAATTTATGCATGCAATCATGTTAAATAACATTTATACAATATGATGCATGATCATGCTTAATATAATTCATGCAACTTTATAATATAAAATTTATATTAAAAATTGATGCATGAACAAAATGTATATCCTAAGGTGGGATTTTTCTATATGACATACATTATGACATATTTTAAAATAAAATAGCCATACATCACATGCATAATTTAAAAGCATCAATTTGGACCGGGTTTGGCTTCCTAAATATTTAATTAAATTAATATAATAATTATATTAATTTCATTAAAAAAAAGTAATTAAATACATAATTATTACATTTAGTAATCATAAATAAAAGAAAAAACTGCTTGGAACATGAACCGTTGCACCAGTAGTTGAACCGTTGAAACGCACGCCTTCACGTGTGGAGTGCCGCAATGCTTGTGCTTGCAGCGTATGGCAAGCGTAATTACGCTCCAGGCTTAGGCTCATCCACAATTCTTTAATTTTGCTTCGTTTTCCACCAAAGTGAAGCTGGAAAAATATTATGAACAACTCGAACTAAGAATTACAGACTTGATAACAAAAGTTTATGCCCAAAACAACAGTCCCTTTACATATCGAATCAAAATTAAACGACAGAAAATCTAAAACCAATCTCGAAAACGTTCAAACGAGCAAACCACATTGAACATACATTTATGCAGAATCAAAATCCCACCATTACTCTAAATTCTATTTTTGAAAATTAAAAATGGGATTCAAAACACTACATTCTGATACCAATTGAAAGGATACACGAATACCCATTGTGGAAGCGATTGTGTCCCAGTTATAATTTTATAGAACATACAAAAAACACAGAGGACAGAAATGATATATACATAATCTAATAAGCATGCTTTTTTATAGAAATTAAAGAGGAAGAAGAGATCCGGGGATCACATACCCTTGAAGACTAAAAAACTCTATGTTCCTCTCAAAATCATGAACTCTTCAAATTCCTTTCGAATTCATGAACAACACAAAATGCAGCAAATTTCCCAATCAATCAGACAATACCATGCAGAAACCTCGGTATTCTCGAGCAGAGAATCGTTGAGAATTTATGAGCTTCAAGATTAATTTAGAATGGGATGAATGCTCTTGATTTGAGAAAGAGTAAAAGATCTCATCACAGCCCAAAAATAAAATCTACTCATTTTTATGTTATATGAGAGTGCAAAAAGAAGATGAAAAATCATCCCTCTTAGTCTTCCACATGTTACTAAAGAGAAAATAATGACTCCCTAATAATTGAATTAATTAATTAAAAAATAATTTTCACTTTATTGATTATATATACACACATATTAAAACCATATATTATACCTACTATAACAATAACCTATAGTTTATATTATATCATATATAATGTAACTTATAGTTTAATATTTTCTCACTTAACCTATAGTATTAAATATGAATCAAATGCATATTAATATTTGAATCATATTTGAATACTTATTTTTCTCTCAAATAAGACTTTATATTATGATGTATCATATACATTATATTAATTATATCTTATATAATTCATTTTTTTTATTAATTTGAACAATTCAAATGAATCCAAATTAATTCGATTTTTATTAATCCCAATTGAGCTAACGAGGGGACCTTATGGACCTATAAATTGAAGCTCCAATGGTATTTGATTAATTAATTGAATTATTTAATTGAATTGAACAACTTTCATTAATTGTCGGTCACTCTACTAAAGACGAACAACTATACTCTTTGTATTATAGATATATTTCTGTGTCCATTGGATATAATCAATTGACAGTGCATTGACCCTTCATAAATTGCTTGTAAGTACATTTGGACCAAAATTACCATTTTTCCCTTGTAGTTATATCTAACTCCTTAAGTACCATTGATCCCTCTAATGAACAATAAGTTATAGTCCAACTATAACCAAATCCCTCACGAGTCAGAAGAGGGTGTGGCGCCACATTGTTCAAGCCTCGGAATCAACTTTAAAGTAGCAATTTCTCTACTTACCCTAAGAATAGAGAATTAGTGAATTCTTTCTTGTGAAGCTGTGTTCCTAGCTCCCCAATCAGACGAATCCCCAAAATGATGGATATATTGAGTTGGTGAAATTGGCCACTCTTACCCATAGAAATCAAAGGACCACCTTCATAGGCAGAAGTTCACAACTCATTTAGGATTTAAGTCAAGTCACCTATGGTCATCCTAATGAAATGTAAGTCTCTAGGTGTTATATAGAGAGACTATTTATTTCATGATCTTATCTTATACAAATTATCTGTATAGAATACCCCCATTCTTCCATATATCTCCACATGAATGATCAGGATCAAATCATTTGTAGCACTTTACAACAATTATAATAACTACAAAACGAGTCGTATTTGTAGTGTCACCAGGATAAGATACCCAATCTTATCCATCTATACAGACCGTTTAGGTTATCACTTAAACATGATCCATCTACATGTCTCTACATACATGTTTAAGTTACAGAAGATAACCATAGATCTTAGTTTATTGGTTTTTTTGGGTTAATGCAACTAAATGTCAAATAAAACTTTTCCTATTTTATTAGATAAATGAAATGTCTACAATACAATTACAAACTACAAAACCACGAGATTTAGGGCATCAACCCTAACATCAGGTACGACTACTTTTTGTCCAGTTTTCTGGTCCTTTAGTTATGCAAGAGAATGGTTCAAATATTATAGGTCATTAATTCAGATTGATGAAACTCATCTCTACGAAAAGTATAAAGGGAAATTATTGACCGCCTTATATATCAATGCAAACATACATATATTTTCCTTGATTTTGCTATTGTTGAAGGAGAAAACTCGTCCAATTGGTCATGGTTTCTGTGGGTATTGCGTGAATATGTTACTAAATGAGATGGTATTTGCTTGATTTCTGATAGACATAAAGGAATTCTTGTTGCAATTAACAATGAGGAAATAGGTTGGAGTGAACCTAAAGCATACCATCAATATTGTCTTTGTCATATTGCTAGTAATTTCAATATGAAATACAAATCGAAGTAACTAAAATATTTGGTGTTTATTTATTTATATTGACATGAAAAAATGGACACAATCACATGACGATAGGTACCACTATGGGTGGATGACAAGTAATACAGTTGAATGTATGAATGGGGTTTTAAAAGGTGCTAGAATGTTACCGATTACTTCTTTTGTTAGGCTAACATTCTATCGTACAATACTTTATTTTGAATGTCGAAGACAAGAGATAAGCGATGCACTCAGTCATGGGGATATATATATATATATATATATAGAATACGTCATGAGAAAGCTTAAGAGGAGGGAAAAATAAGAATCTGCACATACAGTGACATCTATTGATAGGAAAACCCTAAATTTTGAAGTACAAACTGGCATAGGTATGATTTCTTCCTACAAAGTCAAACACACACAAGTTGTAAGCTTGAAAGATGGGGCTTGTTCTTGTAATAAATGACAATCATTCAATATCCCATGCTTCATGTAATTGCAGTTGTAATTACATGTGTTTGACACACTTACCTCTTATTGATGAATGTTACAAATTGTCTCATTTCAAGCGATGTTATGAAGGTCATTTCCATCCCATACAACACCCAAATTATTGACCAGAACTACCATTTATAGAAGTTCATCCAAATGCAAACCTAGTAAAAGAACAAGGTCAACTAAAAAGCATGTAAATTCATAATGAAATAGATTGGAGAGAGGTTAACCAAAAAGTTTGATGTACAATTTGCAAGGGAGAAGGACATAACAAGCCTACTTATCCACAACATACATTAGGTGCTTCCTCTTCTGACCATTGATGATTTTGTTTTGTAATGGATTTTGTTGTGTAATTGAATTTGCTATGGAATGGATTTTTTTTATATAACTGAAATTGTTATGTAATGGATTTTGTTACTTTGTTATGGAATTGACTATATTAATATGTGTTTATATTTTTTTGAGTGTTTGTGCATCATGGATCATGGTCCTTCTAATCTTGTGCAACTATATCAACAAAATACTCATCGTTCACAATCGATATGGGATAATTCTTCTATTGAAGTTTTAGGCCATCAGAGAAGGGAGACATTTGCACAACACACTATCCTTTTTTATCCAAAAACTCACACATTTCACATGCCTTGTGGAGAATGCACAAGTACGTTGCAGGATGTTGCAATTCAGTTTGGATTACAAGTGAACGGAGAACCTGTGACATGTTCATTGCAACATGATTGAAAACTATTTGTGACGATCTTTTGGGCATTAGACCAAATGATTTGAAAGGCTCAAGATTAAGTATCCTATAGTTAGCGTTCCAATTTTCAGAGCTGTCTCCCGATGCCAATGGTAGCAGCGTACAGAGGTATGCACGAGTATACATTATGCAGCTTATTGGAGGATTTTTATTCGCTGACAAGTCAAACACTCTAGTACATCTTATGTTTCTTCCACTGCTGGCTGACCTCGAGCATGCTGGTATGTACTGTGGGTGGTGCCTGTCTTGCATGACTTTATAAAGAACTATATCAGGTTACTATTGCACAAGCTTTGGAAATAGCGGGGTCACTAATATAGCTACAAGTATGGGCTTATGAAAGATTTAACATTATAGCACCACAAGTTCAATTACAGGCCCCAAATCATCATCCATTTAGTGCCATGTAGTATTTTATTTATATATTTATTCCATTATCATTTTATGTTATAGAATAATTAATTAAAAAAAAAATAGATAGAGTGATGTATTAGCTGCCTTTGAACAGTCAACAGATATGTTGTTAGTATACCGACAAATATTTGACCAACTGATACACAATCAGGTAACAAATGAATATTACAGACTTCTTGGGTGTCTAATTATTTTTTTCCCAGATTAATTGGACATTATAAATGCAAGATATTTGGTCATTACTGCCTAATTATTATCATGATGGTCAAGACATTGGGTTAACTGTTAGCTCTATTATATACTTCCATATAGTAGGGTGACATCAATCAGATCATGTGTTGAGACAGTTTGGTTTGCGATAAACGATATCATCATTATCCATTTCTCTTGTTTAGCCAAGAATTCAAATTACTCAAGCTAAATCCGCGAACCTCCTGCCAAGAGGCCAAGGTTGCTTGCAGCAAAAGACAGTCCCAGCGAACTACCTTTCATTCTGATCGTGACTGAGGAACCGACGGTGACGAAGGTAACCGGGTCGATGCGGCCGGAGCGAGCTTCCAAAAAGGAAAGCTCAATCCCAACAGTCCCTTTTTTGAATTTAGGGAGGCTCCTATCCGATTGACAAGAGATGCTTGCTTTTAAAGGAGTATGCCCACTATACATTTCTGGCACTACACTAGATTGATTTGAAAGTTAAGCACACCCAAGACTGGTGTTGAATTCATGTTGAATATATATTATACTAGTGTGCACGTCATGATTGTTGTGCAGAAGAAGAAATAACAAATGGACCAGTTGTATCAAATGACTATTTTTTTGGTACGATTCAATCACGAGACGATTTATCACACCTGATGACACTTACTATTATTACATGGTAAGAATTTTATTATCTTATGTTTCCCAAATGTATGATATAAACATTATTTAGTATTAATTTTTTTTCATCTTATAGAATAATCTTGTCCAAGATGTACAACAGTATTCAATATAACACAATTTACCAGAGTTGGGTTTAATGTGTAACCAAACCTTAGTAAATGTAGAAAACATTATTCAGCAGACAAGATGATTCAATGTTGCTGACATTGATTGAAGAAGTATTTGTTATAGACAACAACGACAACAAAGCAAAGCTAATCTAGAGGCACACGAAGACGATCACCATGTGGAAATTTGAGTGACTTGTAATTCAAATTATTTGCTTCATGTTAACTTCTATCTTGAAATAAAAGAACGACTAATGAGATTACATTTTATCATGAGACACTAAATCTAGTAAATGAGTATGATATAAAAGATCAAGAACAAAACAAATAAGGAAGAAAATTGTAAGATAATATTTTTTTTAAGAAAAACAATCAAAATCATAAAAAAAAAACAAAAAAAAAAACATTAAAATCATGGACGAGGTCCACGAGTTTGATCCTCATTTGAACCAAGTCCACGTGGTTGACATGACAACCATTTAGCATCCACGCGGTGATGATTGGATTAAACAATAATCGTGTACCGAGTACACGATTTTTTCACACACTGAAATTACTCTACTTCTGTCAATACTTTCCTTTCAATCCTACTTTTGAAATTTATTTCCTCCATTTTTGTCATTATTTTTAAAAATTACATTATTCTTGAACTTTATCCAAAATAATGGGTGGTGTTGATATATTAATTATAAACTTTTTATACTTTTTTCTTTATATGTACTTAAATAAACTATAATTTCAAACACATCGCATGGGTAAACTAATAGATACAAAATATAGGATTGAGGACTTTATTTTTTTTCCTCAAAATTGAAATTGGTGTTAATTTGACTTTATAGTTTTGTAGTATGTACCTAGTCCACTAAATTGTGCTCGGTTAAGGGAAGAAAAAAATTTAATGAGTTGTTTTCAAATATAGAAAAATGAACTAAAATATTTATAAAAGATAATAAAATTTTAGAATTATCAATGATAAAATAGTAGTCTATTAGTGTTTATCATTGATAGTTCTAAAATTTTGCTATATCTTGTAAATATTTTTAACAGTTTTACCATCTGAAATGATTTTCCATCAATAATTGTGTCAATTTAATTTTTAAACATTAATAGATCAATTTAAATCTTAGTTGAATTTTGTTTTAGAACCGTTAATATGTAACTTTTACACATGTATAGCTCTTATTTACAATGGTTGTTCATGAGTTGGGTTGGGTTGGGTTGGGTTGAAAGACCTTTTAGACCCAACTAAATTGTTTAGATTGTAAATTTCTTTAACCCAAACAACTCTTATTAAAAAATGAACCCAACCCAACCCAACCATGAAATATTTGGGTTGGGTTGATTCGGGTTAATCGGACAATTTATTTAAAAGTTTATTCTAAAAAGAAGCAAAACGTAAATATGTAAAAATCTAATTTAATTATTTTCATATATTGACTTAAGATTAACAACTCAATTTCAATTTATATAGGGAAAATTTTCTTTCTAAAGTGCAAAAAATTAGTTTTAAGAGTTGTTGAAGAATAAATTATTCAAAAAATATTGGAATTAAATAAAATTAAAATCAATATATGTATAAATAATTGTGTTATAAGTAACAAAAAAAAATATATTTTAAAGTTAATAATAAATTTGGGTTGGTTCGGGTTAGTTTAGGTTATATTAGGTGAACTTCATGAACCAACCCAACCCATAAAATTTTCTTTATTTGAACCCAACCAAACCAAACCCAAATGAGTTGATAATCCAATCCAAACTATGCGGATTGGATTGGATTGGTCGGTTTTTTTGGATCATCGGATTTTTAATGATGTTAATTAAAGAGAGAGATGCAATAATCAATTTCATACTATTTTTTTAATTAAATCTTGACGGGTTTTTATCCATTCATCTTTCTCTGTTTTTTTATACTTATTTTGGAAGAAATACGTGAGCTTTTATTGTTAGTGGATTCTTGAAAAAACATAATTTTTATTTTATGTGATTTTGAGCTATTTTAAAGTTTAAGGGTAAAAGTTAAAACTCTCGAAAATTTATGAAAATTTAGAAGATATTTCTGGTATGATTTTACCATTCCACAATTTTTAAACTTAATGGGGTTTTTATTTCTATGTTAAATTATCCAAAATACTCATGAAATCTAGGACAAGTTTCAACTATGCGAACTCATGAAATCTAGGATAAGTTTCAACTATGCGAACTTCCATTTCCCAGTAAAATTTGACATTTATCCCAAAAAAATGGAATGAAATTTTTTTAAAATTAACACGATAATTAACATCGAAATACATATTTGTCATCATTTATAATATCATTTAAGTAAATTAATGTAATAATGATAAATTGATTATATAAATATTTTAGCAACATATTTATGTGATGAAATAAATAATAACGACAAACTTAATATTCTATATCATTGTAGATAATATAACTTATTCCTTCTAATTTTTTCCACCATATGCTACATCAATTTTTATAATTTATTTTAACAAAAGAAAATTGCATTTTCTTTGAACAATGTCAATGTTCAAAAATTAAAAAAACAAAAGAAAAATTGTCAAAGTGAGTTTAGCTCAGTGGTAATTGACATGTATTATTTTTCTTGAAATTAGAGTTTCAATCTTCTGAAGTCTAAACACATAAATAAAATCATGGTATTAAATTTTCATCAAAATGTCTTTTCCATGAGTTCTACATTCATGTGAGGGGTACACAACATTTTCATTATACCATAAAAAAATAATAATAAAACACTAAAAATAAGCAACAAAATGTTAGTAATGCATAATAAACCTTTTAACTTGAAAAACATAAAACATTTATTGTTAATTTAAGTAATTTACTTTTATATATATATATATATATATATATATATATATATATATATATATATATATATATATAAATTTGTTCATAAATACCTATCGATGTCGTTGACCATATTTTCATTAACATTTTTGTCTACATCAACATTTTGAGCATCAATTAAACCTACACCAAAATTCATTATTATTTTGTACGATTTATTTAGGTTAAATTGTAAATTTAGTACAATTTCAAAGAAACTATAATTTACTCCTATGACTTAATAAGAACCTAATAAATAGTTCCTACATGAGAGACTATTTATAAAATTTTTATCGAAACATATAAACGGTGTATTAGCATGAACTCCATCTCTAGAATTCAAAGGTTGAATCTCAATTATTATACTTAAAAAAAAGACAATTATAATTTTTCAAAACTATAGGAACAACTCTAATTTTTTTCAAATCAAGGACCAAATTTATTTTTATTTAGGTTTTTATCAACATATTTTTCGAAATTTACACGAAATGAGAGGACCCTTTTCCATTGAGAACCACGTCACCGGCGTGGCCCACAACTCAGACAAAGCTGATCGGCTGAGCGCCGAGAGAGAGAGCCTTCTAGTTTCCGTTCCGTTCTTTGAACTCTAAATCGGAGCTCTCTTCTCCTTCATCAATCTCTCTGTTTGCTTCTCATCAATGGTAAACTCATATCCAATTCCTTGTTTCTTCAGTTTGATTAGATCCAACTTCAGTTTTCTCACTGTTCTTCGTGTTGCTTTGGTGTTCCTTGTTTTTCTCTTCAATCCATTGGCTCTGTTATCGAATCATGAACTAGGAGTTTTATTCGTTTAATGCTTGTTAACTGGATGTTGTTGTCAATTATGTTGTGAAATGGTGCATTGCTGTGAGAGATTAGTTCATCGAGTATTCATATACTTGTTGTTTCTATTTTGTGTCGTCTCCTTGTTGTTTTTGTTTTGCTATGTTATAGCAGTTGTGTTGATCTCCATTTACTTGGTCCTTTTGATTCGTGGGTGTTGGATTATTCTGTGCTATTTAGTTTGAAAATAGTAGGATAATTTTGGAAAAGAAAATGTTGGAAGATGTAGAATCTACTTCAGCACCTCTACCATTGCAGATATAAATTTTCATTCAAAACAAGTCCTTAAGCCTTAACAGAGATTATTGAACTCTCCTCCTTTAAGTTCAACCAGCACACTTAAGTTGGCTTGCACCTAAGGAAGTGACGGTTCAACTCTTCTCTCCTATTGTTAGAAAGGTAGCATCAATTTAGTAGCAAATAGAAATGCAGATTCCTCTTTTTGATAACATATTGATTACGAAGCAATGACTGCACACGAAGTTAACAATTTTAGATCATTGATTTAGTTGAAAGGATGCATCAAAGTCCATATCCTATCTTCCTGCAAATTGGGCATCCAATCTAGCTACCCGGAATAGGAAGACAAGTTCATTCAGAAACTCCGTCCTTTTATCCGTTTCCTTGGTGAAAATTGCATGAGCCAACCTCTTCATTCCAACAATTAGCCACTGAATTCATTTTACAGTGACAAGTGGTTGGTAGAATTAGCCAATTAGGAAGTTAGAAATTTAGTCAATGGAGGTTGATGACCTGCTTTGATGTTTTCTAGAAGCTAATATTTGGTGTCTGATCAATTCCAAAGCATAGTCTTTTTGATTTGTTATAATATAAATGGATGAGGATGATAACTTTAAGGTTGAGGACCTGCTTTGATGTTTTCAGGCACGCGCTTCAACCTAGCAGCCAGAAACAAAGTCCAAAGGGCACCTTTTACACTTCTAAGTCCAACTTTACTTTGCCAGGTCGAACTGAGAGTCTGAGAGTGAACCAACCCTTCAAAATTTTGGTATTTTTATTTTTTACTCACAATAACCTTGTGTCGTAGACTATCATCTTCCAAAGAAAACTTCCATGCCATTTAGGAACCAGCACCTTGTTTTTCTTTCTTAAATTGCCTGACCACAATCCCTACAGCAAAGAACTCGTCTAGTTATTTTCTCAGTAGGGCCAACTTTTTAGTAGCCATTCTAGAACCTAGTCTTGTGTAAGGTCTTCTTTCCTGCAAGCCCAATAACAGAGCAACAAACAGAACAAAACCAAAGAAAAAGAAAAACAGAGACAAGAAGAAGATGGATCGATAATGCACTTCTCTTTCCTTGTTCTTATTTATGTATGAGTTCTTCGACAATATCCCTTCCTTACAAGCCTTCAACAATCTCTTTGACCCTTCCCCAAAATAGAGCAAAACTCTCCTCTCAAAATGACCTCCCCTGCTTCCCCAAAAGAAGAAAACACAACAAGGAAAATTCCCAGCACCTTAAAGAGAGCTGGCCTTCTCTCCTACCTAAAAGTTCACTCACTTTTAGCAAAATCCTTTCCTGCCCCTTTAGTCTGACCCCCTTGCCTTTTTGTAACAACTTCGTGGTCCCCTCCCTCTTTTCTCCCATACACACTCGTAGTCCCCTCCATCTTTTCTCCCACATTCTTTCCTTGATCCTCATTGGATGTTTTGACATTTCCCTTTTTACCCCTTCTTTTATAGGTGTATATTATTTGAGGCCTTACAATACCCCCTTCTCAAAATGAACCTTGTCCTCAAGGTTGAAATGAGGGAATTTGCTGATTTAGTACACGCACATCTTCCCAGGTTGCTTCATTTTCGGACATCCCCTTCCATTTGACCAACCACTCGTGTGTTGCCATGTCTCCATTCCATCTTACCCCCAGAACAGTCTCAGGTGCAGTCTGTAGTTCAAACTCTCCAGTCAACCTGGAAGGGTGTTGTTGGATCTGCTGACCTTGTCCGAGCTTCTTCTTGAGTTGAGAAATATGGAAGACATTATGTATTTCAGCTTCTGGTGGCAAACTCAACCTGTAATCTACCTCTCCCACTCGATCAATTATTTTATAAGGCCCATAGAACCTCGGTGCTAGCTTTTTGCTTCTTTTTTTAGCCAATGTCTTCTGTCGGTACGGTCTCAGTTTCAAGTATACTTCTTCTCCCACCTCGAATTTCAATTCTCTCCTATGTTTATCGACTTTCTTTTTCATTCTATTCTGGGCTATAGCCAAATTTTCCTTCAAGGCATTGAGTGCTAAGTCCCTCTCTTGTAACTATTGTTCCACAGTATTATTGAATGTTCTCCTGTCCCCATAGCTTATTAAGGGTGGTGGTGGTCTCCCATAAACCCCCTGGAAGGGGGTGGCTTTAATGGAAATATGAAAGGTTGTGTTGTACCATAATTCTGCCCAAGCTATCCATTTATTCCACTTCTTCGGTTGCTCATTACAAAAACAACGCAAATAAGTCTCCAAGCATCTCTGTTTGTCCGTCAGTTTGTGGATGGAATGATGTACTTCTTTTAAGTTTTGTCCCCATCATTGTGAACATCTCCTTTCAAAAATTGCTCACAAAAATTTTGTCTCGATCGGTTAGAATGGACACGGGTACTCCATGGTGTTTTACTACTTCCTTAATGAATATCTCAACAACTTGTTTTGCTGAAAAGGGGTGTTTGAGAGGGGTGGAGTGAGCATACTTACTCAATCGGTCTACCACCACCATTATAGCATCATATCCTTCTGCCTTTGGTAATCCTTCCACGAAGTATCCATGCTCCAATCTTCCAATATCATGTTTGGAATCGGGAGGGGTTGAAGTAAGCCTGCTGGTGTGAGGGTCTCAAACTTGTTCCTTTGGCATATTTCGCATCCCTCCACGTATTTCTTTACATCAGTCTTCATTCCTTGCCAGTATAGCTCTCCACTCATTCTTTTGTACATTCTCAAGAACCCCGAGTGTCCCCCTAACACTGAATCATGGAATGTTTGCAGCAGTGCAGGGATTAAACTCGATGTTTTTTATAGTACTAACCTGTCTTTGTAGGTTAAACGGTCATGTTGTCATTTATATCTCGGCATTCCTTTTGAATCTTCCTTCAAAATGGTGATGATTTTCTGTAATTCCTCATCTTCCTCTACTTCTTTCAAAACAACTTCAATATCTATAACAGTAGGTGCTGATAGTGTACACAATTCCCCTTGTTCTCTCACTCTTGACAGGGCATCTGCAGCTTTATTTTGCAACCCCGGTTGATATAGAATCTCAAAATTATAACCAAGCAGTTTGGTTAACCACCGTTGGAATTGGGGTTGTACTTCTCGCTGTTCTATAAAAAATTTCAAAGCCTTCTAGTCTGAAATCACGGTGAACTTGCTTCCCAAGAGATAGTCTCCATTTTTCTACTGCTAGCACTACTGCCATCAGTTCTTTTTCATAAATCGACTTCCCTTGGGCCCTTGCTGATAATTTCTGACTGAAGTAGGCTATATGTTTCGAGTCTTGGGAAAGAACAATCCCTAAACCAGTTCTTGATGCATCCGTTTCAATCACAAATCCTTTTGAGAAGTCTGGGAGAGCTAGTACAGGGGCCGTGACCATGGCTTGCTTCAGATTCATAAAGGCCTGATTGGCTTCTTCACTCCATTTAAATGCAGTTTTCTGGAGAAGTTTGGTAAGAGAGCCTGCTATATTCCCATACCCTTGCACAAAGCGTCGATAGTACCCCGTGAGCCCCAAAAATCCTCTTAACTCGGACACATTCTGAGGTTGTGGCCACTCCCTCATAACTCTAACCTTCCCATCAACTTCTACTCCATTCGCTGATATCCAGTGGCCCAAATATTGTATTCTCACCTGACAGAAGGTGCATTTTTTCTGGTTTGCATACAGCTTGTGATCACGAAGCACATTGAAGACCACTCCCAAGTGTGTTTCATGTGTTGATAAGTCAGGGCTGTACACCAATATGTCATCAAAGAAAACAAGTACAAATTTACGTAGGAAAGGACGAAAAACCTGGTTCATCAATGATTGAAAAGTGCCTGGTGCATTTGTGAGTCCAAACGGCATGACAAGAAATTCATAGTGGCCTTCATGCGTTCGGAAAGCTGTTTTCTCAATGTCCTTCTCATTCATCCTGATTTGGTGGTACCTTGACCTCAAATCTAACTTAGAGTAGACTGTTGACCCATGTAATTCATCCAACAGCTCTTTAATGACCGGTATAGGAAACTTGTCAGCCGCTATTGTTTGATTTAATTTCCTCTAATCCACACAAAACCTCCATCCTCCATCCCCCATCTTTCTTCTTCACTAGTAGGACTGGGTTGGAATAGGGGCTATGACTTGGCCGGATGATCCCTGCCTTCAACATTTCCTCCACCAACTTCTCAATTTCTTCCTTCTGGCAGTGGCCATACTTATATGGTCTTACATTGATTGGTTTCTGATCCGTGCTTGTCAAAATGCGATGGTCTACAGCCCTTTTAGGTGGTAAAGCCTTTATCTCCTCAAATATGTCTTGATTTTCTTCGATTAGAGCTCTGATCATAAGTGGAAGTTCTTCTGCCTCTTCGAGCTCCTCTTTCCCTTCCTTCTTTTCATCACTGTCATACTCATAGTTTTGAAACTCTACCAAGAAGCCTTGGTCATCCTCTTCCCATGATGTTGTGAGAGTCTTGAGGGAAACCTCTGCCTTGGTTAGGGATGGATCACCCTTCAAAATGACTTGCGAATTCCCTGCCATAAATGACATAGTTAAAGATGGCCAATGTACTCCCATGAATCCCGTTGTACATAACCAAGGCATCCCTAGAACCACGTCCGTTTGTCCTAAATCAATCGCAAGAAAATCGGCCTTCACATTGAGGTTGGGTAGTTCAAGATTAATCGCCTTGCAGATCCCTTTCCCTTTTATAGCATCCCCATTTCCAATGACGACAGAGAAGTTCTTCTTATTCATTGGTATTTTTAGTCCGTTCCCTAACCTTTTATGCACAAAATTGTGTGTGGCTCCACAGTCAATCAGCACTAGTACCTCTTCTCCCTTCATTTTCCCTCTTAGCTTCATCGTCCCCCTGGCTGATAGGCCATATATCGATCTCAAAGCAATTTTGGCCGTTTCCTCTGTTTCTTCTTCTTCCGGCGGTTCCCCTTTTCCCTCCTATTCTAGATCAAGTTCTTCGTTATCATTGGTGATGAATAACATCAGTTCCCGGTTCTCTTTCAGCTTGCACCAATGGCTTGGGCTGTATTTCTCATTACAACGAAAGCATAGTCCCTTATCCAACCGTTCGCGAAACTCACTGTCCGACAGTCTTTTCATGCATGGCTCATTCTTCACAAAGTTGTTCTTCACTAGTAGGGTAATCCTTTTCGTTCCTTGTGTCTCCACGCTCTTCAGAGTCAGATTTTCTTTGCCTGGGCCTTCCTTCTTGCACGACCCAACAACTCCGAGGTCTGCTAATGCTATCTTCAGGGCTCACTCACTAGTTGGGCTTCATACATACATTCCTCCAGTGTGGTTGGTTT
This sequence comes from Benincasa hispida, assembly GCF_027475165.1. Taxonomy (NCBI): domain Eukaryota; kingdom Viridiplantae; phylum Streptophyta; class Magnoliopsida; order Cucurbitales; family Cucurbitaceae; genus Benincasa; species Benincasa hispida. The sequence continues at coordinate 54,692,690 of NC_143480.1, read as the reverse complement.
TCTGCTAATCACTTCGGCCCTCAAGGTTGGTTCCAGCCCAGTTACAAATGCGTCTCGGAGAACTTCTTCAACCAGGTCGGGTAGGGTTGCTGAATATGTGACAAATTTCTTCACATACTCTGCATAAGTCTCTTCTTGCTTTATTCTCAACAATCTCGTGCCTAAACTCCCATCTTCAGTAGGTCTATAGTACTCGAACATCCTCTTTTTTAGTTCCTCCCATGTTCTAATAGGTCTCTAGTTGTGGCTCCATCGAAACCAGTCCACTTCCTCCGGCCCAAAACTGATGACAGCAACCTTGACCTTCTCTTGATCAGATAGTTCGTGGATCTCGAAGTAATGCTCTGCCCTGTACATCCAGGATTTAGGGTTCTCACCAGCAAAAACGGGTATTTCCAGCCTCTTGTACTTGCTTTTATTGGATCCCCCTCCTCCATTGCTGGGGGTCGACTCTGATTCGTCAGTTTTTCCTTTCATTTTCATCTTCCTCCCATCAGAAGCGCCCGATTCCTTAGGCTTTTGAGCCGCATTGCTTTCTCTCATCTTCTCTGTTAACTTCTTGATGTTCTTGCATAAACCCAGCAGCATCTCTTTCATCTCCGATACCTCATTCTCATTTTTTTCAAGCCCTTCTTCTACTTGTTTCTGAGCCATCGCTCGTGTACGCCCCAGGATGAAGCAGGCTTTGATACCACTTGTAAGGTCTTCTTTCCTGCAAGCCCAATAACAGAGCAACAAACAGAACAAAACCAAAGAAAAAGAAAAACAGAGACAAGAAGAAGATGGATCGATAATGCACTTCTCTTTCCTTGTTCTTATTTATGTATGAGTTCTTCGACAATATCCCTTCCTTACAAGCCTTCGACAATCTCTCTGACCCTTCCCCAAAATAGAGCAAAACTCTCCTCTCAAAATGACCTCCCCTTCTTCCCCAAAAGAAGAAAACACAAGAAGGAAAATTTCCAGCACCTTAGAAAGAGCTGGCCTTCTCTCCTACCTAAAAGTTCACTCACTTTTAGCAAAATCCTTTCCTGCCCCTTCAGTCTGACCCCCCTACCTTTTTGTAACAACTTCGTGGTCCCCTCCCTCTTTTCTCCCATACACACTCGTGGTCCCCTCCATTTTTTCTCCCACATTCTTTCCTTGATCCTCATTGGATGTTTTGACATTTCCCTTTTTTCCCCTTCTTTTATAGGTGTATGTTATTTGAGGCCTTACATCTTGTTGGTGGCTTGATCATGGAAGCTAATGTGCTTTTGAGTGAAAGAGCATTTATCCATGTTCACATCAACTTATATTATTCATAAGTGATTTTGATGTACCTAAGAGTGGGATTCTCGATCATGATATTTTCAAGGCAGAATCTGTTGAGGTCCTCCTGGAACACCTCTTCGATAAGGCATGGTGAGGAATTTGAAGGATCTACAATATCATCCTCTTCTACTTTTCTCACTTTGATGATTTTGGTAACTAGATCTTATATCTAACTTGATGAAATAATCATACAAAGTCTAAATTTTCGGAAAGGGTTGTGGAGTGTACCTTGGTTCAGGATTTGATAGTCAATACATATTTGGAGGCCCCTGTCCTTTTTCTTCTAAAATAGGATGGGCTGGACGTCCGTTCTTTCTTTTGGAATGAGATAGGGCCTGTATAGAGCCTTGAACTAAACCTTTGTAACAAGCAGCTCGTCTATTTTTCAGTGTACATGGCAGAATAGTATTTTCACTCCTTAGGTTGTTTAAGGATAGTTGGGTGGTTCTATGATTGGTGGCAGTTATTACTACATCTTGTGAATGTCCCTTTCATAAAGGCACATTAAGTTATCCTCATCCATTCATATTATAACAAAGTTAGTGTCTCCATTCTAGGTTCCTAACTGGTCATTCACCTTTTTTGTTATTCTAACAATGGTGATAGGGGTTTCCGTTTCCCAAAAAAAAAACAAAAACAAAAAAAAAAAAGAAAAAGAAAAGAAGGAAAAGAAAAAAAGAAAAGGCGATGGGGCCTTCAAGTTCAGAACTTACATTAGCGTGTATCTTTCTCTTACTTTAAATCCTAGCCGATGGTCCTCTGATTCAATAATGAAGTTGTGGGTTCCAATCACCTGTTAAATTAATCTTAGTGCTCTTTTCAAATTTCTCGTGACCTCTAGCATAAAAATACTCGAGTCCCCTCTATGGAAGATGCTTAGCCCCATCAATTTTCCCATTTAGGGCTGACAAGAATTTACTGCACGTATGTTAGGGGCAACCTAGTAACTTGAAGAAGCAAGAAAAAGCCAGCTATATCCACAAGTAGTGTAGAAGATGGATTTAGAGTTGTCTCATGGAAAATGTGAAGCAATATGGATAAAAAACCTATACTGAATTAAAAATAAGTCAAAAGGAACCAGTGATGAGTTTGTTTTTTTTATAACCCTATCATAGTTATAGATAACGTTCCCAAGATCATGACTGATTGAAATAAGGTTGAGATAGACCAAAGTAAAGCTCATTTATCTCACCTACATGCCCACTTGCCCACAAAGATGTAGCATGTAGATATCTTCTCCAGCTTTGCCAAGGATTGTTGATGATATGAAGGCCAAGCTGGGTTTTATCAATATCTTGGTCACTGCCGAAGAGGAAAAGTAAGAGTTCCATGGATCAACATTGTTAAATGCGTGGGTTGGGATATTTGGTTTAAAAGGAATGAATTATGTTTCAGGAACAAAAATTTACATCGGGAGGAAAGATTTCATATGATAAAGTTCCATGTGGCTTCTTGGTCTGCTCTTTCCAAAGATTTTTGCAATTGCTCGTTTTATGAGATGGTATCTTGTTGGAGAGTTTTCTTGTTATTATTATTCAAATTATGTTTATGCTTTAGATGCCGCGTTCATTGCTTTGGGAACTTATAGATTCACATCTAATGGAGTCTTTAATTTATAACTTTTCAAATATCAATAAAACCATTGTCTTTCTTGAAAAATAAGTACTAGAAAATGATCGTTCTCTTTCTTGTCAATTATTTTTGTTTGTATATTTTAGCATGCACCAAAACTACCATGATTTAAATTTTATCCTACCACACCACATCTGCAGAAAACTTCTTTTCAACAATGGAAATTTCAATTTTCATCAATAAAACTGATTCCAGCCATGAAATGATAAATTTCATCTGCACTCTCACATCCTGAAGAAAAAATGGATTTTTGTTCTTTGGATTCTCTTTTTTCTTCATTGCTCCTAACGTGCTGTGTATAAAATGGAAACTTCTCCAGGTTGGTGAAAGTCTTGATTTTCTGTTTTGAATGACCGGCAATTTTTGTCTTTCTGTTTAATGTAGGCCCTTGTTAAACAGAACACCGAAGGATGCATGAAATGCATGCTCATTAGCATTTAATGATTTCATGGACAACTCTGTAAGTTATATATACACAGCAGTTAATTGTTATACTCGGGATCTGTCTTCAATTATTCACTTCATTTATAAGAGCCATGTTGACATTCCCATGATTGAACACCATATGACACTTGGCTTCCCCGTGCAACTTCCCCTTGATTCACATCCTTCAAACAATTGATTGCAGTTTAGCTTCTAAGATATGGTTTTCCTTTAATTGCACGTTTTCTTTACTGTAACTCCTCTCTCCTGCAGAGTAATAAAGCTAGATCATGCTGCCAGGTTGGTGACCGATTGACCAGTGATGTTGTTGTGAGGCTTAGAACAAAAGATGGTCGAGATGAATGGTTATATTGTCACTCCCATATCCTAACTGAACAGAGCAAGTATTTTGCTGATCGTCTTTCAGAGAATTGGCCAACATGCCAGATTCTCGACTCGCGAAACTGTGTTGATGTCTTTTGTCTAGAATCAACCTTTGATTACCATGTAAATCTTCTGCGTCTTCTCTATGTCATTAAGGATATCCCAACTGATGACTTATGGAATGATGTTCGAACTGTTCTTGGCATCCTCCGTGTGGCTTTCGAGCTTGAGTGCAAAAATATTATTAGTGCTTGTGTGAATTACTTGGAAGCAGTACCATGGGAGGAGGATGAGGAAGAGGAAATTTTGAAGGTTATACCTCATATGGGATCAGAAGTTGAGCCAATTCTTGCTCGTCTTCAACCAGTCAATTCATCTCTTGTTAGACAAATATTTCTTTCTGCTCTTCGATTGGCTACATCATCCCCCTTTTCTAACATAAATGATATCAAGCCTTCTGCCCAGGAACAACTCGAGTACATGCTAACTGAAGATGATGATGCTCCACTATTGATGGCTGATGCTGAAATAAAATTGGAGATAAATGAATGTGTGAAGAGTCTATTACAAACTTTTAACAATGTTATAGACATTGTACTTGATCCTTTACACTCGGATGGGAAGGCAAGGAACATGCAAGTTTTCATTTTTTGTTTGACAGATTTAGCTTGGACGTGTCGAATTTTGAAAAGGTTAGAAACTATGAAGGAGTTCGTCTCTAATTGGATTGATGCATCAGATAAGATTGTCAGGGTTGTTGAGCAAGCGAGTGTAGCATCAGAAGTTATTGATACAAGGATAGGGATTATTGAAGTGGTAGCAAAGGTTTTAGAGGCAATTAAACATGGCTCAGTGATTCTCCCAATGCCAAAACGGCTTCACATGGTTAAGGTTTGGCTTCCTTTTGTAAGGACAACCAAATCCTTGATCGATAGTCTTGCTAACAAGGGTGTTGACGATTTGAAACATAAAATTGACAGTGATATTTGGGAGTTGCTAGAGTCGGCATTTGTTTCGATCATCCTTGCATTACCATCAGGGGAGCAAGCAGAGATTATAACCGAATGGTTACAGAATCAACATGTTATTCGTTATCCTGATCTAACAGAGGCATTTGAAGTGTGGTGTCGCAGGTCGAAAGTGGCGAAGAGGAGGCTATCCCTGGTGGGGGATAACCCTGGTACAACAGCGGCAAGCTTCCAGCCCTCGGCTTGAACTCGAATGGTCTGTAATTATATTGTGAATCATCCTTCTACCCACAGTTGTTAGAGCATGGGTTGGAAGCATTATTTTGTGGAGGTTTCTGGGTTAGACTCTCCTTTTGTTTTATTGTAAAATTTTAGTCTTAGCTGTTGCAAATAGTAAGTTGGAGGCATTGTGCATTTGTCAAATTGAAAAAAAGGGAGAAAAAGGAAAAAAGAGGGAAAAAGTGGTAGTGAAGAAGTCAGCTAGCTTCATATAGCCACTGATATCAAAGTGTATTTATAATGTAGCTCTCACTGGAAGGTGCAATTCTATATTGTAGTTTGGCCGGCAATTCTGTTGGGTAATGGCTGATCCTTTGATCTCAGTTTCTAATGATTAGGAATGTTCCATATGAAATCAAATGCTTTTGAACTGCTGGGAACTCCTGTATTAGAGTTGGTTCAACTGCTCTAGCTATGACAAATTACTTGTTTAGATTTTATTAAAACAAGATGAGCAGGGAGGTGTCTTATAAATGGAACGAGATTGAATATGGATTTACTGAGTTGTGGAGGAATTCCGAACTCTCGTGTTTCAGTAAGCTTTGGAGACAGCAATAGAATGCTAGAAATATAACCCTACAGTAGAGGAGGGTTAGTTCCATGAAAAAGAAAAAAAGGGAGCCTATGAGGAAAACATGGTAAATCATTTAGGGTACAAATGAAAGTTTATTTTTCCTTTTTTCTTGGTGAATTTCTTTGACTCCATTTGGTAACCATTTCGTTTTTTTGCTTTTTAGTTTTTGGAAATTAAGTCTATTTTCACCTATCAATGAAATATTTCTTTTATTGAAAAAAAAAATTAGGTCTATATTCTCTCATTTTCTTACGATGGTTTGCATCTTTCTCAAGTACAAAAGTCGAATTCTTAGTCAAAATTTAAAAACAAAAACAAGTTTTTGAAAGACTAATTTTGGCCTCGTTTGTAGCTATTTCGTTTTTACTTTTTGAAAGTTAAAGCCTATTTCTTCCCATTTTCTTATTGTGATTTGTATATTTTTTTAATACAATGGTTGAATTCTTAACCAAATTCTAAAAACAAAAACAAGTTTTTAAAAGCTATTTTTTTTAGTTTTCAAATTTTGGCTTGGTTAACTATCGATAAAAAATAGAATACAAAGGAAGAAATTTGGATGTGGAAGTAGTGTTCATAGGCTTAATTTTTTTTTTTTTTTAAAAAAAAAACAAAAACCAAAAACCAAATAGTTATCAAATGGGGCAGTTTTCAAATTTTGGTTTTGTTTTAAAAAACATTGGTAGAAAGTAGATAACAAAACAAGAAACTTAGAGATAGAAGAGGTGTTTGTAGGCTTAATTTTTAAAAACCAAAAACTCAAAACTAAAGGTAATAAGATGGGGGTTTTGTTTTTTTTGGCAAATTGCAAAAACACCCCTAAAGCATGGTGATAGTTACAATTATATCTTCAAATTTGTAATGATAAAATTGAGCTCTCAAACTTATACGAGTGTTAAAATTAATAGGACCTCAAACTTACGTGGTTTTTGGTTATTTACTTATAAAATGACAGAGTAAAGAGTGGGATTCCATGGCCATGGTTTTTGACCCACAAAGAAAGAAGAGAGAAAAGTAAACAGCTCACTAAAAGTAATACCACTTGATATATTGTTGTCTTGTTGGTCAATTTTTATGGGTTTTAGAAGAAATTTGGTGAAGAGGGGAAGAAAGTCTTCTTTGAGATGGAGATGAAGATAAGAAGGGTAATAGATGGATATAAAATAAATAGGGTGATTGTTTAGATTTTAGAATGAGCCCCACATGAAGGGGAGAGAAATCAAACTCATTTAGTACCAAAGGGTTAGATGATTCTAACATGTAAGGTTGAACACAAAAAGATGATATATATAAGTTATTGACTAGGCATGAAGAAAATTACTATGTGATCTTAGAAAGAGAGTGGACATTTTCTTTCTTTTTTTTTTTTTTGACAATTACTTGCTTACTTTTCTATTCAGTAGTATGGGTGCAAACGAGTCGAACCGAGCTGCTGTAAAAACTGAACCGAGCTGCGGTAATATTAGTAGAATTTTTTTATTTATTTATACAATTCAAATAGATCAAGAGGTAAGTTTTTTCATTAAAGTTGGGTTGCTGCCATTAATTTAGATTATGCGTGTATATGTATAGTTTTGTAGGACTTGCTCCAGCTCCTCATTTTATTTTAGTTTGGATTTGAACGTCTGATCTCTTGGTCAAAAGTGAATACTTAAACTAGATAAGTTATGCCCAGCTTCTCTCGATCTCCAACTTAATATATTATTCATTAGTTTCACTCATTGGTTATTATGCTTTCTTTTTAGATGCTCCAATTAATTAATCCATACTTAATTCCAAAGATTTTAGGTGTATGATTCAAAGTTCAGTTCAACAATAGATACAAATTAGTGAATGTCTTAATGTAGTCTTCGCTCAGACTTTATTTGATTAATATTTTAGATAATCATATTAGTTGTTCGTAATCATAACATCTTCATGATTATATTGGGTTGATTTGAGAATAAAATTGTTTGAAATTGCAACAAAACTAATGTTAGTTTCAACTGAAGTTGATTTATAATGTTGATTTTATTGATTTGGTTTTGGTTTTGATTTTTCATTATAATTTATTTTATGCGATTAGTTTGAGGTTGAGATTAATTTAAGAACAACTCAAATCTCTTTGATTTCATGATGTCTCCTTGAATCAATATCCTTCTAGATTTGAATGGATTTTTTTCTATTCAATTTACAAACATTGGTAAAAAAAAAAATAAAATAATGATAAACAAATAATTTCTTTGTCACGTTGGCAGGGTAGGTTAATTAATGGTTAAAATATTATTTTTGTTTATCAAGTTTGGATTTCATTGAGTTTTTAGTTGTGATACTTTTAATTGTCGTTAGTTTTTATACTTTTAATAAATCTTCAATAAATCTCACGTAAATAAATCTTAGGTTTAATTCTTTTGAAATTAGTTAAATAATAATAATATTTTTTATGCGAGAAAAAAATACTATGTAATTATATTTTTAAAATTTATAAAGAGGATAATAATACGTAAATTATTATAGAATCTTAATTGTCTAGATTATTTGGTAAAATAAAATAGTTATTAATCCATCAATAATCACTTTTTAATTTACTTATACAAATGAGGCAAGGTCGAGGTGCCCACTTTGTCTAATGTGACTTGCGTTGTGTGGCAACATTCAATCATGGTTAGTCTTAAGGAAAACTATAACTTCAATCTATTTTTTTTTGCAACTTTTGGTGGCTTTGATTAACTTTATGTGATATTTTTGTCATCCTTAACCAAACATAACTAATGGGAAATTAAGCTTCATTAGGCCATATTCATGATTAGGGGTGTTCATGGGTTGGGTTGAAAGACTTTTAGACCCAACCCAATTGTTCGGGTTGTAACTTTCTTCAACCCAAGTAAGCCTTATTAAAAAACTGAACCCAACCCAACCATGAAATATTTGGGTTGAGTTTGTTCAGTTAATTGGGTCATTTATTTAAAATTTTGTTTTCAAAAGAAGTAAAACGTAAATATGTAAAAATCTAGTTTAATTATTTTCATATATTGAATTAAGATTAACAACTCAATTTCAATTTATATAGTGAAAATTTTCTTTTTAAGTGCAAAGAAACTACATTTAAGAGTTGTTGAAGAATAAATTATTCAAGAAAATATTGGAATTAAATAAAATTAAAATCAATATATGTATAAGCAATCGTGTTATAAGTAAAAAAAAAAAATTTCAAAGTTAATCATAAATTCGGGTTAGTTCGGGTTGGTTTGGGTCATATTAGGTGAACCCATGAACCAACCCCAACCCATAAAATTTTCGTTTATTTGAACCCAACCCAACCCAAACCGCACGTGTTAGGTTGGGTTGATTAGTTTTTTTGGGTCATCAGGTTTTTTGAATACCCCTATTCATGATTCCTAGGTGCTCCTCAGTCGTGTCTCTAACCAACTTGCTTCTACTCTAGGTCAAGTCTTGAGATTCAATCTTGTCCCAACATTAGGTCAAGGTCATCACAATACAATTCACATCTCATTTTACCATCTTGGTTTTCAACATGACATTTGTGATTTACAGTGATTTTAAACTTCCTTAGGATATGTCTGAACTCTTCGTTGGCTCAAAACAAGTTTATAACACTTTATCATTGTTTATCAAGTGATATAGGACTTTCTTGGGCATAGTAATGTGTACCAAGCTTTACTAGCCTACTTTTGCACCTACCAACTTAACAGTTGCTATCATGTTTTACTAGGTCATTACAATATTTATTATCAATTTAATGGTTTCCTACCATGCTTTACCAGATCATTACAATGCTTATTAAAAGAACGTAAGAAAATTCCGTACTAACTAGGAACTGTTGAATCCTATTTATGCTTTTGATGCTACCTCAAGCATCGGGATGTTATCTACTTTTGTAGCTCGGTTATCAAAGAACCAATCTATAGGCAACCATCCAACTGGGACTTTCTAGCCACCCACTCATCCCGGCATAATGGAGGCATGATAGTTCAATCATTTACACCAAGTCATTTGTGTATATCGGGCCTTAGTTCAGAGCTATACTAAGACCTTTTAACTCATGGAAAGGGACGCAATGTCTGCATGCACCTGTTGCTCGTCACTGTTCATGAGAACTCATTCTCAGTAGAAACGCCAAAGCAACTTGCCTTATAACGCTTCTCTCACCATGGCATACACATGCCATAAGGTAGCACGCCTAGGTCATGAGGCCTAGAAGTATTATTTTAAAAGCTCCAACGATTGCAAACTAATCCCTATTTATTCGAATATGAGGAAGAAAAATTTCATTCCCCAATGTGAAAATTCTTTTACATTATATTACAAAAAAAAAGGAAAGAAAAGAAAAACTCCTCAAGTGTTTTTTTTTCTTTCATACAAAAAGAAATTGAACCAATAATACATACAATTAAGGAAAATTGTACAAAATGACCCAAAAACTAAAAACTTTTCTATGACTAACCTAGTTTTAAAAACTTAATTTTTATTGACTTTTTTACCATGTGAAATACCTTAATTATCCTCGATTTTAAAAGGCCTCTCTCCCAGTTATCAAGTGTGTTTTTCTCTTACAAGACGTAGCGATCCTCAAATTCTATTCATGCTCTCTCATCTGTGATTGTATTCTCTTAGTTTTCTCCCATCGTCTCTAAGCATTTCGATCCTTTTTTGTCGTTCGTTTCTACACCGTTTCCACCATTCCCGTAATCTAAAAGTATGTTACTCTTTTCCATTATTGCCTGAACATTTAGCTAAAAAAAAAGTGTATAATCGCTCAGTACAGTGATTATGATCGTTTAGTACATGGGTTAGGGTTCGTTTAGTACATAGGTTTAGATTACCTACTTTTAATACTCGATTTCTTAGCTTTAGTGATTTGTTTGCTAGATTTAAGATGGCGCATTTGTTGGGATTAGTGTCCTAAATCCCCTTGTAATCTCGTAGTTTGTAAACTTTGTATAATCATATTGTTGTTAATAAAATAAGTGTTATTTTATAAGCATATACTCAATCCAATAAACTAAGATCCTAGGTTATTTTATGTAATTTAAACAAGTATGTAGAGACATACATGTGGATCTTGTTTAAATAATAACCTAAGCGGTATGTAGTAGATGGATAAGGCTGGGTACCTTATTCTGGTGACACTACGGATATGGCCCGTTTTGTAGGTGTTACAAGTATTGTAAAGTACTACAAATGATCTGATCTTGATCATTCATGTAGAGACATGTGAGTAGGGGTATCCTATACAAAAAATCTATATAAGACTAGACCACGAAATGATTAGTCTCTTTATATAACGCCGTTAATAATAAAGACTTACTTTCACTAAGATGACCATATGTGACATGATCTGAATCCTAAGTGAGTTGTGAACTTCTACTCATAAAGGTGGTCTTTTGAATTGTATGGGTGAGAGTGGCCATATTGCCAACTCAATAAGCCTACCATTTTGGGGTTGGTCTGACTGGGGAGTTGGGAACATAACTATGGAATTCATTCCTTCCCCAATGCAGAGACAAGTAGATAAATTACTTCCTTAAGGGCTGGTTTCGGGGCTTGAATATAGTGGCCACACCCTCTCCTGTCCCGAGAGGGACTTAGTCATCGTTGAACTATGGCTTTTATTCATTAGAGGAATCAGTGGTACTTAAAAGTTAGATGTAACTACAGGGGCAAAACAGTAATTTTGGCCCAACTGTACTTACGAGCAATTTGTGAAGGGTCATCACGCTATTGATTGGTTATATCGAATAGACATATAAATTTATATGTAGTACGAAGAGTGCAACTGAGGTCTTTAGTGGAATGACCGACAGTTAATGAATGTTGGGTAATTAAAGAGTTTAATTAATTATTCAAATATCATTAGAACTTCAATCTACATGTCCATAAGGCCCCATCTGTAGCTCAACAAGGATTTAATTGAGAATTAATTTTTAGATTAGTTTGAAGTTTTCAAACTAATTGAGAAAATTAATTATATATGATATAATTAATTAAATTAATTATATATGTGATATAATTAATATAATGTATTTGATACTAGGTAATATGAGAGGAATTTGAATATGATTCAAATGTTAATTATATTAATGAGATTCATGTAATTAAATTTAATATAAATATGATTTATATTAAATACCATAAATAAGTTGAGAGGAATTAAATATTTGGATATGATTTAAATATTAATTATATGAATGAAATTCATATAGTTAAATTTAATATAAATGTGATTTACATTAAAAACAATGTATGATTGAGAGAAATTAAATCTATAATTTATTTATTTATTTAAAATTAATTTTAATTAAAGGGAAGGAGTTACAACTCCCCCTGATCTTTCATCCATTACGTGATGTGGGGAAGATGGATGACTCTTTTATATATATATAATATAATATATTTATTTATTTTAAATTAATTTTAATTAAAGGGAGGGAGTTACAACTCCCCCCTAATCTTTCATCCATTACGTGATGTGGAGAAGATGGATGGCTCTTATTCATCTTCCACCATGAAATACTAAGAGAATAGTTTTCTTTGGAAAAAAACGTAATGAGAAGAAAAGTTCTTCTCCTCCCTCTCCTCCACTCCATCACCTTCCCTCTTCCAAAACCTTAAGGTAGAGCCCACATCTCCTGTCATTCTCAATCCTTAAGGAGAATACAGGAGGCTCTGTTTGGTGATTTTCTTTTGGAGAAGGAATCTATTCGTGACTTTGTTCGAGGGAGTTCTTGAAGAAAATGTTCTTCAAAGTTATTTTCTTCTTCCATTTTTTTCTTTAGAAAAGTATGTTGTAGGTTTAAATTAAATGCACAATCCTTCTCTTTTAATCATATAATTTTTGTAAGTTCTATGAAAAACGAGAATTGGGACCGATCCTCGCATTTCGTTGTGTAAACCTTCAATGGTTTTCCCTTCAATTGGTATCAGAGCGCGGTTTTGGATCCCAATTTTTTGTTATTTTCGAAATTTTGATTACAGAATAATGATTGGTGCATTCTATATTTTTTTTCATATGATGAATGTTTTATGGAATATGGTTTGCAATATGGATGTTTCGGGATTGGTCTCTTAGGCTTTCTTTTACAAAATTGGTTTGTAAAAGGCCCGTTGTTTTGGGGGTAATTGCTATAGAGTCTGTATTTTTTATGTCTTGTGTCATTCCTGCTGTTTTCGACAAAATCTGGCAAAAATAGGGCTCAATTCGGATGAGAAACAATGAAGATTGCAGGTTGTTCGTTGCTATCTGTGACACAGTGTTGCAACGTTGTGCCCTAGCGTTGCAATGATACGCATGGCGGAACAAAAATTTTTCTGTAGCGTTGCAACGCCAGGACACAGTGTTGCAATGCTTTGAGATGGACAAAAACTTTCAGTTTGCAAGCGGTTCAGTTCCTAGCTTGTTCAATTCACCTCCGATTCATTTCTTTCGAGTGGTTCGGGTCCGGTTCGATTGCTGGGCGGTTCGACTTGTACGATTCAAGACCCGGTTCACTTGTTTCGAATAGGTTGTACTATTTATTATTGTAATAGGTAGTCTAGATTAATTAAATTAATATAAATATTATATTAATTTAATTAATGGTTTTTAGGAGTTCAATCTTGGTCCAATATTGTTGTTAATATTATTCATATAATGTATGATTTATTTATTTTATATATGCCATATAGTATGTCATATAGTAAACACCCACCATAGGTTATGTATTATTCATGGATCATTTGTATTATAAATGTTATAATATATGATATGCATGATTTAATTTTATAGCATGCTCATACATCATATAATATAAGTGTTATACTATATGTTTGCATGCATAAATAACATAGCCATGCATCATTTATATTATAATTGTTATAATATGGTTTGAATGTATGCATGTTATGTATATTATTTAATTTCATTACTTTGTTATATATAAGTGTTATGTATATGTAGTAATAAAATGAACATTGCATGATGCATGACATTACTTTAGGTAATATTATAAACGTTATAATTTTATAAAGTATGTCGATAATGCAATGTAGGTTTTAATTTGTTTCATTTACTTTATAAGAGTTATAAATAAATAAAATTAGAAATTAAAATCAATAACTAAGAGTTGCATGCAAACTTAGGTAAAATCATTTTTTAAAATAGTTTTAAAATATGGTTTACATAGACCTAAGTTAAAAAATTTCTAATGTGATTAAAAATTAAGTTTAAACTTTTAATCGGTTTAATAGGATTAAATTGATTTCAATAAAAGATTAAATTTGTAGCAAATATATCTATAAGGGACCTATTTAATCGTCACACTACAACTCCTCCGTTAAGAATAAAAACTAACCCTGAGGTGGACTTCCGAGAGTTCTTATCAGTCTGAAAGTCAGAATCTGTGTATCCAGTAAGAATTGAATCCCTAGACCCATACACGAGCATATAGTCCCTCATTCTCCGAAGATACTTGAGGATGTTCTTAACCAGTGACCTTGGCCTGGGTTAGACTGAAACCTACCGACTATTTCCATAACGTAGTAGATGTCTGACCTAATATAGAGCCTCGCATACATCAAACTGCCAACGAAATATGTATACGGGACCTGTATCATCTTCTCAACCTCTTGAGGCGTCTTAGGACACATGTCCTTAGACAAAGTGACTCAATGCCTGAACGACAATAGGCTCCTTTTGGAGTCCTGCACTGAGTACTAGAGCAACATCTTGTCAATGTACGATGCCTGAGACAATGCTAGAACTTTGTTCTTACGATCCCGAAAGATCTGTATACCCAGAATAAACTGAGCCTCTCCCAAATATTTCATTTGGAATTTGGTCGTTTGCCAGTTCTTAACTGTAGTCAGTAGACCTACATCATTCCCAATGAGTAGGATATCGTCTACATACAACACTAAGAAAACTACTGAACTGTTGACGATCTTCTTGTAAACACAAGACTCATCAACATTTTGGTCAAAGTTGTACGTTTGATCGTAGTATCAAACCCAATATTCTAAGATCGAGACACCTGTTTCAGCCTATAAATGGACCGTTTCAGTTTGCAAACTTTTTGCTCTTGACCTTGGGCAATGAATCCCTCGGGCTACACCATATAAATGGTCTCCTCAAAATTTCCATTCAGAAAGGTCGTCTTGATGTCCATTTTCCAAATCTCATAATAATAATAAGCGGTAATGGACATGAGGATGCAAATCGACTTCACCATGACAATAGGCGAGAAAGTCTCTTCATAGTCGACTCCCTCCACCTGGGTATAACCCTTTGCCATAAGTCGAGCCTTGAAGGTTTGCACCTTCCCATGGGCACCCCGTTTCTACTTGTAGATACATTTACAAACTATAGGTCTTACCACATCAGGTTGATCTACAAGATCCCATACTGAGTTGAGTACATCGACTCCATCTTGAGATTCATGGCTTTAACCCATTCATCCTAGTCAACATCCTCCATTGCCTTCTGATAAGATAAAGGATCCTCAACATTGCCATCAGCTACCATAGCCAGAATTTTCGTGAAACCTAGATAATGAACGGGCGAGTTTGCAACCTTCCTACTACGTCGAGGTTCTCTCAACCCATGAGGTGGAACTAACCTACCAGATGAACTATCATCAACAACTCTTGCTGATGAAGCAGGCCCTTCAACAACTCTTGTTGAAGTTTCAGTAGTTTCGTTGGAAAGCTCACGTAACATGACTTTACTACGTGGACTGTGCTCCATAATATAATCCTCCTCATGTAACAAACACCCTATTTTCCGAATCATAAAAATAACTCCCCCGTGTACCTTTAGAGTAGCCTACAAAGAGGCACAACCTCGACTGCAGTTCCAATTTCTTGGGATTAGACTCAAGCACATATGCTGGACAACCCCATATGCGGAAGTGACGTAAACTAGCTTTATGCCCATTCCAAAACTCCAGAGGTGTTCTCGCAACAATCCTAGAGGGAACACAGTTGAGTATGTTTACTATAGTCTCCACTGCAAAACCCCAAAACGAGTCCGGTAAAGAAGCGTAACTCATCATCGAACGTACCATGTCCAACAAGGTTCTATTTCTCCTCTCCGCTACACCATTCTGCTGAGGTGTACTCGGCGCTGAGAGTTAGGAAATGATTCCATGTTCTATCAAATAGTCTTGAAACCTCGAATCCAAAAAATCTCCACCTCGATCTGATCGAAGTATTTTAATCGGTTTATCCAATGCATTTTCAACTTTAGCCTTGAACTTTTTGAACTTTTCAAAGGATTCAGACTTTCGTTGCCTCAGATAAACATAACCATACCTAGAGTAATCATCAGCAAAATTGATAAAATACTCATAACCTCCCCTAGCTCGTACATTATAAAGGAACTCTTAACGAAGAGCATCCATGAGCGGGTTCGGATCTTTTCGATTTCATTGTGACTGAAATACAACACATACATTCTATCAAACAATTATGCAATTTACACTAATTAACGGGGACAACAGCACGATCGTCTACACGAACAGTCATGAACGATGAACAGCAGTGGGGAAAATACCACCAAATGGAGCCCTTGATATTCTCTGAGTGAGAATTTAAAACGTGATCTTTGGTGAATTTGGTAGAGGTAGGAGGAAAAGCAGATCGTGTAGACGATAAACAAGTGGGAGAGAAGCTATCGTATAGCAAGGGTGCTGATTGTTTAAAAGAAGCTACACGATCGTGTAGGTTTTACTAAGCGATCGTTTAACAAAAGGTAGATGATCGTTTAGAAAACTCGGCACGCGATGCAATCATTTAGGAAAGCTAAGATATCGTTTAGGGACGGGCATGTGATCGTTTAGGCACTGGTGTGCGATCGTTTAGACGATGAACGACTATCGTATAGGCTCTCAAGCTATGCGATCGTTACGTTTTCACACCCATTGCAATCATTTTTCGAATTTTTTGCAAAATGAAACAAATTTTCATTTTATTCTTTGGTTACAATAACTGACTTCGGATTCTCCCACTAATGCACGTTCGAGAGAAGTTTTAGGCCAATTATCATATAATTAAACAATTCAATAATTAATGAATATAATCATATTATATTCTTACCTTATAGTTTGATATCACATATTTACTACAGTAATATCTCCTCCATATGATATAAATCATATTTATATGTAAATTCTTCTAAAATAATGTATCTCATACATTTAGTCAATTATATCATATATAATCAACCGATTCAATTATATCATATATAATCGAACTCCCTCTTGTCAATTTGAACATTTCAAACTGACCCAAACACTGATTCTCGACTTTATCCAAGCTACCCAGGAGACCTAATGGACCTGTGGCTCTAAGCTCCAATGGTACGTAAATAGTTGACTAAACTCTTTAGCCACGAGATCCACCATCTGTTAACTGTCAAGCATTCCACTAAAGACCAACAACTGAACTCTTCTTACCACAGATATATTTCTGTGTCCATTGGATATAACCAATCATGAGTACGATGAACCTTCACAGATGCTCGTAAGTACAGTTGGGCCAATTTACCATTTTTCCCCTATAGTTACATCTCACTCCTTAAGTACCACTAATTCCTCTAATGAACAATAAAACATAGTCCAACTATGTATGAACACCTCTCGGGCCAAGAGAAGGTGTGTGGCGCCACATCGTTCAATCCCAGGAATCAACCCTTAAGAGAGCTATCTATCTACTCACTCTTACTTCGGGGAAGGAGCGAATTCCATCTTGTGTAGCTGAGTTTCTAGCTCCCAAATCAAACGAATCCCCAAAATGATAGGTTTAAATCGGCGACCTGGCCACTTGCACCCATACAAATCAAAGGATCGCCCTCAATAGCAGAAGTTCCCAACTCACTTAAGATTGAGGTTATATTACTTATGGTCATCCTAGTGAAGTGAAGTCTCTGTCATGAACAGTGTTATATAACGAGACGTAAACACTTCGTGGTCAGGTCTTATACAAACTCTTTGTATAGGACGCCTTCGCTCACATGTCCCCTACACGAATGATTAGGATCATACCATCTGTGACAAGTCACAAAACTTGTGACCATTCCACAAAGCGGGTCGTATCCGTAGCATTACCAGGATAAGGTTTCCCTTCTATATCCATATACTACATACCATTTTTGTTATCACTCAAAACATGATCCACTTGTATGTCACCACATACATGCTTAAGTTACATACTGATAACCATGGATTTTATGTTTATTGGTTTGTGATAAAGCAAATAAAACATGTAATTGAGAAAAAAAAAAGATGTGAAGTAAATATCATATATTATACAACACAAGAGTTCATACAAACTATAGGATACGAGATTTTAGGGCATCAACCGCAACACATTCATAGAACCCCAAGGTCATAATGTACTAACTCTAGAGGTTCTTCAGTTTGATAACCTTTTCCAGTAAAAGGTCTTTTAGTCATCTTACCCTCAAGGCAAGATTCGCACACTGGTAAAGAGTTTTCTTCTAACTCACTTAGAAGGTCATTCTTCACCAACCTCTCAATCCTATTAAGAATGATGTACCCTAATCGAAGGTGCCAAAGTTGGGCATTTTATTTTGGAGAAATTTGTTGGCATTTAGATTGAGTTACGACAGTTTTAAACGTTTCTATGTTATGAAGGGAACTTCTCCAGTAAACAGGCAGAATCATCATTCTCCACTAAACAAGTCTCTAGGACAAGTAAATCACATTTACCTTTGTTCTCCTTGGCGGCCTTCCTTTCCTTCAGATAGCGAGAACAATTTCTCTTCCAGTGTCCATCTTGGTTGCAGTGAAAACATTTTCCCTTGTCTACCGGCGTCGGACGCCTATTTCTCTAGGCGACAAGTGGTTGGTTAGCAGGTGCCTTCCCCTTCCCCTTACCACCCTTCTTCTTTTTCCCCTTTCCAGAGTTAAAAGTAGAAGGTGCAGACTTCGTCCCTGAGTTCGAACCTCGATGGAACGTCTTTGAAGATGAAGCAACATTTTCCTTACTCCTTTTCCTCTTATTACTTTTTAGTAAAGATTGGTATGTTTACAACTAGTTGAGGAGAGTTGTAAGAGTATATTCCACTTTGTTAAGAATTGCATTGCTAACAAAGTGGAGGAAGCTCTTTGGCAATGAATGCAGAATTATGCTAACTTAACTGCCTCATTGATTCTAGACCCATCCATCTTGGCCACATTGAAGTGGACCATCATGTTAAGCTCATATTCACGAACAGAGGTGCCTTCCTCCATTTTGGAGTTGAAGATGTATTTTAGAGCCTCGTGCTTGAGCTGTTCAGATGGTTGTCCGAACATCCCCGCAGGGACTCCATGATCTCATACGCTAAGACCATTGGCTCATGCTTCTTGGCCAACACGTCACTAAGACTAGCAAGATATAGGCTCGGGCTTTCTCGTTCGCCCATGTCCATCGCTCATACGCCTTTCGAACATTTTGAGCGGCATTTGGAGCTGTAATAGGAGGACAGTCCTCTGTAAGGGCAAACATAAGATGCTCGATGATGAGTATCGTCGTAATCATATGTTTCCAACTAGTGTAGTTATCATCAGTTAGTTTTTTTGGCATTTAGCAATGCAATAGTGGCTGTAGCCATTTTTTAAAACCGTTGTTGAAAAACGAACTAACTTTTATAAGGATTTGTTAAACCACATTTTAACACCAATTAGTTTTAGCAAAACAGTTTCCAAGTACCCTCAGTGATAAGACTTCTATTTTGTAATGATGCCCCAGCGAGGCAGGACAAACATCACCGGTGGGGTAATCAAATGCCCCTTCACTCGAATGAGACATTCTCAACCATTAGGCAGAACCAACTCTTGGAACTAAATCTAACAGCCACCATTTGTTCGGTCTAGAACTGTTAACCCTTAACAATTCTGCGTAAGCGTACCCCTCGTTTTCGGCCCCAGAGTCCCGCCTGAATGCGCCCATCGTAGGAAAGAAGCAGATTAGGATAAGAGACTAAGTAACCTTATCCTATACAGGAGATCAAATAAAGACGTGTGTAAAACTGTCATCCTATAGGGGGACACTCCCAGGGTGCCTCGAGGTGATGTGCAGAAACTTTATTCAACCTAATAAGAGAGACCGTGAGATATGCTATTGCACATCCCACTCCCACTTACTATGAACATTCTCTCCATCCACCTTGATATTGACCTACTCAAACACCATCCTTTAGGAGGACACTCCTAGGGTGCCACGAGGCCGAGGATAGGTCTCACGATGTGAACAACAAAGGGAGAAAGCGAGAGGTTTAAATGAAGCATCAGATGCCCCAAGTACCTCCCTTTGAATGTTCTACCTAATGGTTTATTAACTTAAAGCCTAAGGTTACTAATCATATTAGAACTATGATCTTAAGTCAATTTCAACCAAGTTTTAAAACAATTTTAAAACCATGATTTAAACCTAAGTTGCCATATATGTTTTTCTTATTAATTTTAGTTCTAATTTCCTTATAATTTTTATAAAAGAAACAACTAAAACCATACATTGTCACACAACGAGGTATTTATAACGCTTATAAATTTAGCCTATGTGTCATGCTTCATGCAAAGTCCAATCATTACTATACATAACTTTTATATACAAGTAACAACCAAGCACACATGCTTTCCATATACCCTTATACTATAACATTTATAATATAAAGATGATAATGCATCTGTAAAGTTAACCTAACTCTAATACCAATTGAAGGAACTCTTAAACAAGAGTACCTCTGAGCAGAAACGGATCTTTCCAAAGATATTGTGACAGAATTACCGCATTCACATGCAAACATACAAATATGCATTATACTGTAAATTATCGGCATGCTTTAAGATTAAATAACAAGAGAACAAGAAAACTTACTAGTCGAAGAACTTTTCTCCATAGCAAAGCTCATTCTCTCCAAGCAAACAGGCTCCTCTCACTCTCGCTGGAATGTCAAGCCAGTCGTTTAGCAACACCACTGATCGTCTACCACGAACGGCCTTCACACGTACAAAAGAATGGGGATGACACTACCACTTGGAACTCTTAGTATTCTCGGTGTGAGAATCCAAAGAGCGGGATCTATTGGGATTTGGTAGAGGGGAGGAGAAATGAAGATCGTATACAATGATCAAGCAAGTGGGAGAAGGCTTAGTCTATCGTATAGACAAAATGCTTGATCATTTAGGTGAAGTACACAATCGTGTAGGAAATAGGCAGCAATCGCCTATACGATCATTTAGTAAATGCTCGGGCGTTATAACATCGTTTAGGCGATCGTTTAGAAGATGGTGTGCACGTGTAAGTGATCGGGTAGTAAGTTCGAGCTATCGTGTAGTCTCTCAATTTACTAAGCGATAGGCAGCATACACTTCATGAGAAAATTATCGTGATCCTTTGCAAAATGAAAATGATTTTCATTTTATTCTTCAGTTATGAAAACTGATTAGAATTTCCTATTAACGCACGATTACGGAGAAAACGGCAGCCAATTATCCTATAATTGTCAAAATAAAATAATAAATATGAAAGAGTTAAATAAATGTAGCGAAAGTATCTAGGATCCATTAGCATTCAAATTCACTAATTTTGGCAGAAACTAAAGCTTACTTTTCTAAAAAGAGGGTTTTAAGATCATACCTTTGAAGAACTCTCCAAGATCTTGATTGTACAGTAGCAATCTTCAAAAAAGATCACCACGAACCACCTCAAAGTCTTCCCCACTATCCTCTTGGACCTTTAGACAGAGTTGTGGGACTCAAGAACAACTTAATTGATGTAGAACAGTGAATAACACACAGCAGCCTAAATGGAAGATCTATTTCTTCTCACAGAGATTTTCTCTCAAAATTTCTGCATTAATTCTTGTCAAATGACTCCAAACTTCTTTATTTATTGCAGATGAACATGCAAAGAAGTGAATTGCATGGCTTGCAGCTCATGCTTGGAGTATTAATGAAAAGAAGGAGACAGGGTTTGTGTGAGCATAATAAAGATGATAATGGAAATACAACATTTTCCATTTTTGTATGTAATGCAAAAACCATTTTTCATTTTACTTTTAAAATCACAAAATGATTTCAAAACCATTTTGTTAATAAAACTGAAAAAATGATTTTCTAAAATTAATTTAATATCAAATATTAAATTATTTTTTGCATAATAATCATCTTCATATATTTAAATCATATTTAAATATATATACTTCTGTTTCGTTTAATTTGAACGTTTCAAATTAATTTCTCAATCTACTCTAAAGCTTATCCATTTACGAGTTAGTAGAGGGACCTCACGGACCTACAGATCATGGGCTTCAACGATTCGAGATTAATCGGCTAAACTCATTAGTCCGATCTAACCTATTTCGTTAACTAATGGGACACTCCACTATAGCCCATAGTTGAACTCCCCTCACTGTAGATATATTATGTCCACTTAATAACCATAATCAGTAAGTCGATCCTTCACAGGTTGTTCGTAATCATAGTTAGGTCAAAAATACCATTTTACCCCTGTGAATACTTCTTGTTCCTTAAGTTCCTACGGATCCTTTAATGAACATTTCTATTCATAATCTCTATGAATCAAATCCTTTCTCTATCATGAGAAGACGGGGCCCCGATTATTTAAGATCTGGAATCAGTACTTAAAAGAACAACCTATCTGCTAACCCTAAATAAGGTAGGAGTGAATTATATCTTGCAAGGCTATGTCCCCAACTATTCATTCGGTCTTATCCCCAAAATGGTAAGCTTATTGAGCAGTGCTGTTGGACTACTCTCACCGTTTGCAGATCAAAGAATAATCCCGAACAAACAGGAATTCATAGCTAGCTCAGGATTAAGATCGAGTTAACCTAGGTTATATGCTCAATGAAATAGTCAGTTTTAACAGTAAACGGGCGTTATAAAGAAAATTGACTATTTTCATGGTCCAGTCTATATGCAAACTCATTTCATAGGATGTCCCCACTCACATGTCTCAACATGAACGATTTGTGGATCACATTGCTTGTAGCACCTTACAACCTCTTATAACAACTACAGAGTGGGACGCATCCAATAGTGTTATCAGGATGAGATACCCAATTTCATCCATATACTTATTAGACCATTTAAGCTATATACTGTCAACTTGATCTTGTTTATGTCACTACATTAAGTTACAACATTCAAACTATAGTCAAGGATGCGTTTATTGATTTTCATAATAAGATGCAAAATCAACAAGTCATTATTCATTAACCTATAGTTTAATATCATATATAAACCATAGTGTTTTCTCCTCCACTAGATATAAATCATATTTATATCCATTTTCCTCCAATTAATGTATCTCATACATAAAGTCAATCATATCAAATATAATCAACCAGTTCAATCATATCATATATAATCGAACTCCCTCTTATCAATTTGAACATTTCAAACTGGCCCAAAAACTTATTCTCAACTTGAATCCATTGAGCTACCAAGGGGATCTTATGGACCTATGGCTCGAAACTCCAACGGTACGTGAATAACTGACTAAACTCTTTAGCCATGAGATCCACCATCCATTAGCTGTCAGGCATTCCACTAAAGATCGACAGCTGAACTCTTCTTACGACAGATATATTTCTGTGTCCATCAGATATAACCAATCAACAGTACGATAACCCTTCACAAATGCTCGTAAGTACAACTGGGCTAATTACCGTTTTGCCTCTGTAGTTACATCTAACTTCTTAAGTACCAATGATCCCTCTAATGAACAATACAACATAGTCCTACTATATGTGGACACATCTTAGGCCATGAGAAAGTATTTGGCGCCACATCGTTCAAGCCTCGGGATCAACCCTTAAGGGAGTAATCTATCTACTTACCTCTGCTTCGGGAAAGGAGTGAATTCCATCTTGTGTAGCTGAGTTCCCAGCTCCCAAATCAGACGAATCCCCAAAGTGGTAGGTTTAAGTCGGCGACCTGGCCATTCGCACCCATGCAAATCAAAAGACCACCCTCAAAGGTAAGAGTTCCCAACTTAATTAGAATTGAGGTCATGTTACCTATGGTCATCCTAGTGAAGTGAAGCCTCTGTCATGAATGATGTTATATAACGAGACGTTAACACTTTGTGGTTAGGTCTTATATAAACTCTTTGTATAGGACACCTCCACTCACACGTCCCCACATGAATAATCAGGATTAGACCATCTTAGCAAGTCACAACACTTGTAACTATTCTTCGAAGCGAGCCGCATCTATAGCGTTATCAGGATAAGGTTTCCTTCCTATATCCATATAGTACATACCATTTTGGTTATCACTTAAGACATGATCCACTTATATGTGACCACATACATGCTTAAGTTACATAATGACAACCAAGGATTTTAGTTTATTGGTTTGTGGTAAAGCAAATAAAACATCCAATATTCAAAGACAAGTAGTGAAGAAAATATCATATATTCTACATCACAAGCGTTCGTACAAAATTGTGTTTACAAACTACAGAACACGAGAGTTTAGGGCATCATCCCCAATACTTTTGTCCAAGGCGAGTTTTGTCTAGGTTGGGGTACTTAAGATGACGGGAACATCACATGCCTACCTGGGAACCTACCTGGAAAGGTGAATTAGATATATTTGCTACAAGCATGCAATTGTTGATTAAAATTTTTAAAGTGTTTAACGAATATTAATAAAATTTGTTTAACTTTCC
The DNA here is from genome assembly GCF_027475165.1 of Benincasa hispida. Taxonomy (NCBI): domain Eukaryota; kingdom Viridiplantae; phylum Streptophyta; class Magnoliopsida; order Cucurbitales; family Cucurbitaceae; genus Benincasa; species Benincasa hispida. Next base: position 54,668,438 of record NC_143480.1, on the reverse strand, counting down.
AAAGTAAATGTTACATTTAGGCAAACTTAAACAATCAGTTAGTAAAAATAATTAACTGTATTTTTCATAAGTTAATTAAACCCTAGGTTGTTAAAATACTCAATGGGAGGAAAAGATGTATTTGACACATCAATTTTTCCACTCACGTTTCTCCCTTAATATTCACACTGTGAGACTCATGCTTGGCCTTGAGGCATCCTGGGAGCGTCTCTCTTCAGATGGTGTTTGCATGGGTTAATATCAAGATGAACAGATAAAGTATTTATAGTAAGTGAGAGAGGGATGTGTGTCAACATGTCCTACGGTTTCTTTCATTGGTTTGCATCGTGAGACCTTTTTGGACGGCCTCGAGGCGCCCTGGGAGCGTCCCCCTATGGATAGTTTGTGCATTAAGTCAATATCAAGGCGAACTCCAAAAATGGATAGGATTGCTTTAGTTTTTGCCCCAATCGGTTTTTCCTTCGATTGGCTCATTGGTGTGGAATTTTAGGGTCTTAAATGGAGTGTCACACTTACGGGAAATTATCAAGTAAGTTAATAATTTAATGACCAAATAAATGAAGACTGATTGTTATAGGAATAAGAGTTATTTTGGGTGTAATGATTGGTTGAGAGTGTCTCAATCCAGTGAAGGGACAACTGACCACCCTTTGGTGACTTTTGTTCTAAATCACTAAAGCGTCATTGAAAAATTAGATGTAATTGGGGTTCATTTAGATTTTCCTAAAACTGATTGGATTTCTTAAGAGTTATGCTAAAATCTAATGTTGATCAATGTGTTTATTTTTCAACAACTATGTCAAAATAGCGTTTTTCCGTTAGTTGCCTTTTCTAGTTTGACCGATTTCAATTACATGACATGGAAAGAATCCATTAAGACATTTTTCGTGGTAAAAGACCTCAAAATTGTCATGACTGAGGATTGTCCTCAAGTCTCAACCCCTGATGTACCATGAAATGTTCGTGATGCATATGAGGTGTGAACGAAGGCTAATTCTAACGCCTGAGTTCACATTTTGGTAAGCATATTTGATGCGTTGGCAAAAAGGTTTAAGAACATGGTTATTGCACATGAGATCATACAATCATGCGAGAATTGTTTGAACGAAAGTTCTGACGATTTAAGCAAAATGGGATCGATGACAATAAAACTAGTAGTATCAGTTCCTAAGATAATCTCTAGTCTATATTGAATGTCAAGGGACTAATAGAGAAAACAATTGTTTCCAACTCTGGTGAGGTTCATCGACGGGGATTGTCCTCTGAAATGAAACTTAGAGTTTATGATTTTAGAGCTGATCCTATTACTCTCCAGAAAAGGAAGAACTCTAAATAAAATAAATCTGATTTATTTGTCTTGGAGACATGCTTAGAAGAGAATGATGTTTCTGCCTGGCTAGTTGATTCCGGAGCTACTAACCACGTGTGTTCTTCCCATCAAGGATTTAATTCCTAGAAATAGTTGGAAGCTGAAGAGATGACTCTTAGAGTCGGTCCTGGTGAGATTGTTTTAGTTTTTGCTATAGGTAGGCTTAAGTTTTTTTTTTTTTTTTTTGACAAGAAACGATATATGTTATTAGATGATGTATATGTAGTTCCTCATATCAAGAGGAACCTAATTTCTGTTTCCTGTCTAATTGAACAAAAATATTCCATATCCTTATCTGAGAATAAAATGTTTATTTTTAAGAATGGAATGGAGTTAGGTTTTGGTTCAATGGAAAATAACTTATATATACTGAGGTCGTTAGTCATAAAAGTTGTGCTCAATACTGAAATGTTCAAAACAACAACTGTAAAAAGACCGAGAATTTCTCCTAAAGAAAATTTCCATCTTTGATATATAAGGTTAGGTCACATCAATCTTAATAGGATTGAGAAATTGGTAAATAATGGACCACTAAATGGTTTAGAAGAAAACTTTTTACCTATGTGTAAGTCATGGCTTAAAGGCAAAATGAAAAAATGACCTTTTACGAGAAAAGGTTATAGAGCCAAAAAAACTTTGGAGCTTATATATTCAGACCTTTGTGGACCGATGAATGTAAGAGCCTGGGGAGGGTATGAATATTTCATCTCTTTCATAGATGATTATTCTAGATTTGGGTATCTATACCTAATGCAATATAGGTCTGAAGCTCTTGAAAAGTTCAAGGAGTACAAGACTAAAGTTGAAAACTTGTTAGGTAAAAAGATAAAAACACTACGATCGGATCATGGTGGAGAGTATATGGACTTGATATTCCAAAACTATATGATAGAACATGGAATCACGTTTCAACTCTTAACCCCAAGTACACCTCAATAGAATGGTGTATCAGAAAGGAGAAACAGAACTCTATTGGACATGGTTCAGTCTATGATGAGTTATGCTCATCTTCCTGACTCATTTTGGGGGTATGCAGTAGAGATTGCAATTTATATTTTGAACAACATTTCCTCAAAGAGTATTTCTAAAACATGTTTTGAGTTATGGAGAAGTTGTAAAGGTAGTTTACGCCACTTCAGAATATGGGGATGTCCAGCCCATGTGCTAATGGTAAACCCTAAAAAGTTGGAACCTCGTTCAAAATTGTGCCTATTTGTAGGTTACCCTAAGGAAAAGAAAGGTGGATACTTCTATAATCCAGGTGAGGATAAAATGTTTATACCGACAAACGTTACCTTCTTCGAAGAAGACTACATAAGGGATCATAAGACACGAAGAAAAATTATTTTAAGTGAAATTTCTAATGAATCTACTGAAACTTCAGCAAAAGTTGTTGAAGGGGCTAATATATCAACAAGAGTTACTGATGTCAGTTCATCTAGTCATCCATCTAAAAAGTTGAGATTGTCTCGACGTAGTAGGAGGGTTATGAACCCACCTATATGCTACATGGGTTTAACAGAAGCCTAAAACATTATAATTGATGATGGGGTTGAAGATCCATTGTCTTATAAACAAACAATAGAAGATGTTGACGAGAATGAATGGATTAAAGCCATGAATCAAGAAATGAAGTCCATGTACTTCAATTCTGTCTGGGTGCTTGTGGATCAACCTGATGGGGTAAAACCTATAGGTTATAAATGGATCTACAAGAGGAAAAGAGGTGTAGATGGAAAGGTACAAACCTTTAAATTTAAACTTATGGAAAAAGGTTATACCCAGGTTGAGTTAGTGGACTATGAAGAAACTTTCTCACCCGTTGTCATGTTGAAATCTATCAGGATTCTCTTGTCCATAGTCACATATTATGACTATGAAATATGACAAATGAATGTCAAGATTGCCTTTTTGAATGGTAATCTTGAAGTGACTATCTACATAAATCAACAAGAATGATTCATTGAACAAGATCAAGAGAAAAAGGTTTGTAAGCTTAATCAGTCCACTTATGAATTGAAACAAGCATCTCGATCTTGGAATATAAGATTTGATGCAGCGATCAAATCTTATGGCTTTGATCAGAATGTTGATGAGCCTTGTATTTAGAAGAAAATCATCAACAACTCAGTAGTTTTTCTCGTGTTGTATATGGATGATATCCTACTCATTGGTAATGGAACACGAAACATATGCCGCAGAATAAGGATCTAATTACACTCTATTTGTTTTTAATTAAAAGGAAATTAGCATGCAAATGAAGGAAAAACATTAAATTAATAGAGATAGAATACAACCTTTGTAGCTCCCAAAAAACACTTTACCTCACTGAATCTTGAACCGAACTCTTCCGACCACCACTAGAGCTGACCTATTATCCTTTGGATTCAGAACCAGGTTGTGGGACCCGATGGATGAAGAACCTGAGAGAGAGAAAAAGATGGAAAAAAATGGATTTTTCTTTTTTTGTTTGGGTTTTCTTTTTCAACCCAATTTTGAAAACTAAATTTGGAAAAATTGCAAAAGTTTTTCATCCAATTTGAAACCCCAAATTTATAGAAAAAAGGCATACAACAATTGCATGAAACAAATTCATAAAAACCCAACACCTAGAATCCACTATCTAAGTGGGCTTAATGTTTCCACTATAAACCAACACCTAGCCCACTATCTTGTTAGTGGAATTGTCCAACAAAAGTTTGGATTTTCCTACTAACTTTAGTCAAAGGGCAAAATAGTCATTTTGTCAAAGTCAAATTTTGACCGAAAAGTCAACATTTTGACTTTTTATGATTTTTTCCATATTGTCTAATTTTGACCTCCCGAGCATGAATCCACATTCATTTTCTCAAAATTCAAATCACAATTGAATATAAGGTCAGTCAAAGTTTGACTTTAGTCAAAAGTCAACTCTTTGACTTTTTACATCTTTGACCATTTCTATTATTTCCGAGTTTTCGAATATGAACATATTCATATTCTTGATATTTAAATCACATTTAATCATTAAAACCGTATCTCTAAACTGAAAAATCGACTACTATATCACATATACTTGTTGGTTTCACTCTCTTCACCTAATTCGAACAATTCAAATCATTCTATCATACTGTTCTAAGTTAATTCCATATGAGCTAGTAGGGGAACCTAATGGACCTATATATGATGGGCTCCAACGATCTGAGATTAGCTGGCTAAACTCTTTAGATGGAGCTAATCAACATTCGTTAACTAAAGGGTCATTCCACTATAGTCCCATAGTTGCACTCCCTTCACTATAAATATATTTGTGTCCATTTGATATAACCATGATTAGTAAGGTAATCCTTCACAGGTTGTTCGTAATCTCGGCTGGGTCAAAAAATCGTTTTACCCCCAAGACTACATCTTGTTCCTTAAGTTCCACTTATCATCTAATGAACAATTAGTTTAAGGTCCAACCTATAAACCGAACCCCTCTCAGGCCAAGGAGAGGGTGGGGCCCCTTGTTCAAGACTTAGATTCAGTACTAAAGGGAACAACCTATCTATTGTCCCTATAACGAGTAGGAGTGAATTTTGTCTTGCACCCTATGTTCCCAGCTATCCACCTGATCTTACCCCTAGAATGGGAGGCTTATTGGGCCGCGATAATGAGCTGCCCTCACCATGCAGATTTAAGGATAATTTTGAGTGAATAGGAGTTCATAGTTAGCTCAGGATTAAGATTAAGTTACCTAGGTCATCAATTAACGAAATAGTCAGTTTTATACATAAAACGACATTTAGAACGTAAAAAGTGACTATTTCATGGTTCAGTCTTATGCAAACTCATTGCATAGGATGCCCCCACTCACATATCTCTATATGAACGATTCAGGATCACATTATTTGTACTAACTACAAAGTGGGCCGCATCCATAGTGTCTCCAGAACAAGGCGCCCAACCTTATCCCTATATTATAGACCATTTTTAGGCTATATACTCGAACTTGATCTATGTTTTATGTCATCACATAAAGTTCAAGTCTACATTTAAATAGCCTCAGGACCTTAGTTTATTGGATTCAAGATTACAACTTCAATAACAATTTTATCGAAAAACAAAACAGAATATGTTTATTAATTTACAAACTACGAGTTTTAGGACATAAAATCCAACAATTGGGAATAACGTAGGTTTTCTGACTGATATAAAGAAATGGTTGGCTGCCTAATTCTAAATGAAAGATTTGGGAGAGGCACAATTTGTTCTAGGGATCCAGATTATCAAGGATCTTCAGAACAAAAGGTTGGCCTTGTCTCAGGCATCATTTATTGACAAAGTGTTTGAGTATAGAAAAGGGTCATGCAAAATTGCATGAAATAACTTCATAAAATCCCAACACCTAGAATCCACTATCTTGGTGGGCTTAATGTCTCCACTATAAGCCAACACCTAGCCCACTATTTTGTTAGTGGAATTATTCAACAAAAGTTTGGATTTTCCCACTAACTAGTCAAAGGGCAAAATAGTCATTTGGTCAAAGTCAAACTTTGACCAAAAAGTTAACATTTTGACTTCTTATGATTTTTTCCGTGTTGACTAATTTTGACCTCCCGAGCATGAACCACATTCATTTTCTCGAAATTCAAATCACATTTGAATATAAGGTCGGTCAAAGGTTGACTTTTAAAAGTCAAAACTCAACTCTTTGACTTTTTACATCTTTGACCATTTCTATTATTTTCGAGCTTCCGGATATGAATGTATTCATATTCTTGATATTTAAATCACATTTAAATATTAAAGCTATATCTCTAGATTGAAAATTCGACCACTATATCACATATACTTGTCGATTTCTTTCTCTTTACCTAATTCGAACAATTCGAATTATTTTATCATTTTGTGCTAAGTTTATTCCATATGAGCTAGTAGGGGAACCTAATGGACCTATAGATCATGGGCTCCAACGATCCGAGATTAGCTGGCTAAACTTTTTAGATGGAGCTAATCAACATTCGTTAACTAACGGGTCATTCCACTATAGTCCCGTAGTTGCACTCCCCTCACTATAGATATATTTGTGTCCATTTAATATAACCATGATTAGTAAGCTAATCCTTCACAAGTTTTTCGTAATCTCGGCTGGGTCATAAAAACCGTTTTATCCCCGAGACTACATCTTGTTCCTTAAGTTCCACTGATCCTCTAATGAACAATTGGTTTAAGGTCCAACCTATAAACGGAACCCCTATCCACTATCCCTATAACGGGTAGGAGTGAATTCCGTCTTGCACCCTATGTTCCCAACTATCCACTTGATCTTACCCCTAAAATGGGAGGCTTATTGGATCAGCGATAATGAGCTGCCCTCACCTATGCAGATCTAAGGATAATTCCGAGTGAACAGGAGTTCATAGTTAACTCAAGATTAAGATTAAGTTACCTAGGTCATCAATTAACGAAATAGTCAGTTTTATACATTAAATGACATTTAGAACGTAAAAGTGACTATTTCATGGTTCGGTCTTATGTAAACTCTTTACATAGGATGCCCCCATTTTCATGTCTCCAAATGAACGGTTTAGGATCACATCGTTTGTACTAACTACAAAATTGGCCACATCCATAGTGTCCCCAGAATAAGGCGCCCAACCTTATTCATATACTATAGACCATGTTGGCTATATATATTTGAACTTGATCCACATTTATGTCACTACATAAAGTTCAAACTTAAACTTTATAGCCTCAGGACCTTAGTGTATTGGATTCATGAATATAGAATTTAAATTTACTAAAGATTTTCAATAACTGCTTTATTGAACAAGAATAAGACATTACAAACAACGAATTTTAGGACATAAAATCCAACAAACTCCCACGTGGACTAAAACCCCTAGTAGGATCAAACGATGCTGAATTTAACTGTGAGAAATTAATATTACATATGAGTACAATAAACATATGAATACAATAAACTAGGGCATTCAAGCCCAACATAATTTCCCACTTGTCCTAGTTTAGAAACACCGTAGACCTAAACTCTGTAGGTTACCCTAAAAAACTTTAGCTATGAGGGTTTTTTTAAAAGGATCAGCAATGTTTTGCTCAGAAGGTATCTGGGTCACTACAATGTCACCACGGTGTACGATTTCCCAGATAAGATGGTACTTGTATTCGATGTGCTTTCCTCATTTACGGCTTCGAGGTTCTTTTGAATTTGCAACTGCACCACTGTTGTCACAATACAAGGTGATGGGTAGATGCATATTTAGAATAACTTCCAAATCTGTCAAGAATTTCCTCAGCCATACTGCTTCTTTTGCTGTTTCGTAAGTAGCTACGTATTCAGCTTCCATTATGGAGTCAGCTATACAGGTCTGTTTTATGCTTCTCCACAGTTTTATGCTTCTCCACACTACTGCTCCTCCATTAAGAGTGAACACTGATCTAGATGTAGACTTTCTAGCATCTTTATCAGTTTGGAAATCAGAGTCAGTGTATTCAGTAAGGATCAGATCCTTAGCACTATACACGAGCATGTAGTCCCTAGTTCTCCTGAGATACTTTAAGATGTTCTTAACGGTAGTCCAATGATCACGTCCAGAATTATACTGGTATCTACTGACAATCCCTACTGAGTAGCATATGTCAGGTCTAGTACATAACATTGCATACATCAGGCTTCTTACTGCGGAGTCATAGGGAATATTTCTCATATCCTCAACTTTTTGAGGTGTCTTAGGACATTGTTCTTTTGACAGATGAATTCCATGTCTGAAAAGCAACAGATGGAATTCTACATTTTATATCTAGACAACATTTTGTCTATATAAGATGCTTGAGACATGGCTAGTGTTCTATTCTTGCAATTCCGAACAATTTGGATCCCAAGAATATACTGCGCATTTCCTAAATCTTTCATTTGGAATTATCTAGCCATTGCTTGACGTCAATAAGATATCCTACATCATTTCCAATGAGTAGAATATCATCGACATATAAAACTAAGAACGGTATAGTAGAATTGACAATTTTCTTGTAAACACAAGGCTCGTCAACATTTTGTTCCAAACCATAAGATTTTATCGTAGTATCAAACCTTATTACAGGATCTAGAAGCTTGTTTCAATCCATAAATGGATTTTTGAAGCTTACAAACCTTTTGTTCTTGACCCTGTGCAATAAACCCCTTTGGTTGAGCCATATAGATACTCTCTTCAAGATCGCCGTTTAGAAAGGCTGTCATGACATCCATCTGCCAAATTTCATAGTCATAAAAGGTGGCAATAGATAAAAGTATTCTAATCGACTTAAGCATGGCAACGGGAGAGAAAGTTTCTTCATAGTCCATTCCCTCTCTCTGGGTATAACCCTTTGTCATAAGTCGAGCCTTAAAAGTTTGTACTTTACCGACTTGGTCTCGTTTTCTCTTATAGATCCACTTACAACCAATTGGTTTTACATCATTTGGTTGATCTACAAGTTTCCAGATAGAAATGAAGTACATAGACTCCATTTTGAGGTCCATGGCTTTGACCCACTGATCACGGTCCACATCTTTCATTGCCTGTTTATAGGTCAATGGATCCTCTATGCCGTCATCAGGTATGACAACTTGTGTTTCTGTTAAATCCAAATAACGGTCAGGCTATTGAATAACCCTTCCACTACGTCGAGGCATTCTCAACTCTTGAGAAGGATGTGACTAACTTGATGTACTAGTTTTATCTACTACTTTAGTAGATGAACTAGCTCTATCTATAGCGTCTTTGGAAATTTCATTCAATACTAGTTTATTACACGGTTGATGACTTCTTATGTGGTCTTCCTCTAAGAATGTGGCATTTTTCGATACAAATACCTTATTCTCTTGAGGATAATAAAACAAACCACCCTTTGTTTCCTTTGGATAGCCTACAAATAGGCATAATTTTGAATGATGTTCCAATTTCTTGGGATTTTGTACCAACACATGTGCTGGGCAACCCTAAATTCTAAAGTGACATAAACTACTTTTACGCCCTTTCCATAGCTCATAAGGTGTTTCTGAAACACTTTTAGAGGGAACGTTGTTCAAAATATGGACAACAAATTCAAGTGCATATCCCCAAAAGGAATCAGGCAATTGAGCATAGCTCATCATAGAGTGAACCATATCTAATAAGGTTCGGTTTCTTCTTTCTGATACGTTGTTCTGTTGAGGCGTACTAGGTGCAGAGAGTTGTGACTGGATCCCGTTTTCTATCAAATAGTCTTGGAATCGTATGTCCATATACTCTCCACCCCGATCTGATCGAAGTGTTTTTATTGTCTTACCTAATTCATTCTCAACTTCAGCCTTATATTCTTTGAACTTTTCAAGAGAATCAGACTTGTGATGAAGTAGGTAAACATGACCATACCTTGAATAATCATCAATAAAACTGATGAAATATTCATACCCACCTTGAGCCTTGACATTTATTGGTCCACAAAGATCTGAATATACGAGCTCTATGGGTACTTTGGCTTTGAGACCTTTTCCAGTAAAAGATTTCTTGGTCATCTTTCCTTCAAGACAGGATTTACATGAAGGTAAAGAGTTATCTTCTAACTGACTTAAAAGTCCACTCTTGACCAATCTCCCAATCCTATTGAGATTTATGTGACCAAGTCTAAGGTGTCATAGATAGGCGTTGGAAGAAATCTTTTATTTTTTATTTTGAGTTTCTAATGTTCAAACAATTCAGTATTTAAAACAAAATTTGTTCTAGTTGGTCTTAACTTATATAAGTTGTCTTCAAGTGTAGCAGAACAAATTTGAATACCTTTACAAAAAATGAACGTTTCATTTATATTAAAAGATATTGTATATAATTTTTCTATAATACAAGCGATAGATGTCAAATTCCTCTTCATAAGAGGTGCATACAAAACATTTTTAAGTACTAGATATCTATCTTCAAAAAACAACTTCAAATCTCCCACTACTTCAGCTGAGACAACCTCTCATGTTCCAACTTTGATGGTTATCTCACCTTCTTCAAGCTTTTTCCAAGAACTAGTTTCCTAAAACGAGAAACAAATATGATTAGTAGCTCTTGAATCTAGTATCCAGATTGAAGTATCATATTCTACTAAACATGTTTCAACGACCAGTAAATCATATTTACCTTGTGCCGTTTTCTCAACTTTCTTCTTTGCAAGGTACTTCGGACAATTTTTCTTCCAATGCCCATTTTGGTTACTGTGGAAACATTTTCCTTTATCTGTATCCTTATTTCCCTTCTTTATCTTGGGAGCCTATCCTTTTCCCTTCTTTTTCATTTGAGCTTTAGAGGGTCCAGCTTTGGCTTTGGAGGACGATCCTCTTAAAAACTTTTTCTTAGTGGTAGCAACATTTGCTTCACTTCCTTCCCCTTACTTAAAGTAAGGTTTTGGAATCGCTGGAGCTCGTTGAGAAGGGTAGTGAGGTTAAATTCTATCTTATTTAAAGACGCATTTGTCTCGAAAGGTATAAAACTCTTCGGAAGAGATTGTAAGATAAAGCTAACCTGGTTAGCCTTATAAATGGGTCCGCCATTTACTTCAGCGATATTGAAGTACATCATCATGTCTAGGACATGTTCTCTAACAGAGGTCCCCTCTTTCATCCGCTTCGTGTAAATGTGCTTAATTGCCTCGTGTCTAAGGGACCATGATGGTTGCCCAAACATTTCTCTTAATGAATTTATTATCTCTTTAGCCGTAGCTACGGATTCATGTTTCTTTGCCAAAATATCAGACATGCTGGCAAGAATGTAAACACAAGCCTTTTCATTGGCTCTGACCATCGATCGTATGCTTCCCAAACAGTTCAGTTAGCATTTGAGGCTGGGGCTTGAGGACATTCCTCAGTTAAGACAAATCTTAAATCGTCAACTATCAGTATTGTGTTTAGATTATATTTCCATGCCGAATAATTATCGCCGTTTAGTTTTTCGGAACCTAAGAGTCGAATTATTGAGCTACTCATGCTGAAAAAGATAAACATATTCTTGTAGAAAAAACTATAATCACAAAGAAACCAATTTAATTTAGCAAAAACTAATAATATACCCTTCATTATTATATTTTGAAACGATATTTCAAAAGTTTAGAGTAACCTCCACTGAAGGGCGATCGATTATTCCTCTTTTAAACCAAGACAATCTTGACTAGATGCTAACCCCAGAATAACCCTTTATTCTTATAGCACTTTAGTTATTGTTACTTTGGTCGAGAATATACTAACATCTTAGTAATTCTTGTAAGTGTAACCATCCATTTTTGGATTTTAGAAACCAGAATCAATATGCTCTCGAAAGTGGAAAGTCAATATGAAAACTGATATAAGAGAGCCTATCCAGATTTGGAGTTCGCGGTGTTCCGAATCCTATAATACAATCCTCCGAAGGGAATGGTCGCTCCAGGGCAGACATGCAGGCGCATTATAGGAATCTCGCGGTACGACCTAATTGAAAAGACCGTGGGATATGTTGTTACATATCCCTCACCGACTTACTATGAACTACTTCCCCTATTCACTTTGATATTGATCCATGCAATCACTCTCCGAAGGGAGTCTGCTCCTAAGCACGGCCCAAAGCCTTGCATGAACCTCACGATGTGAACTCTTAGGAATGCTAGAGCTAAAAGTACGCTACTTCTCTTTAGCTGAAGTGTTCTATAACGATTTAGGGTATATAAAAAAATACTTAGAGATATATTTCGGTTAAATTAAACACATCCTAAGTCTAGGTGATAGATCCATGTATAACTCTTATACTGGATTTTAACCTATGATGTCTAGGTGATAAACAAATTTTATTACCTCACATCTCTCACGCATGCTCATTAAAACTATGGTTATTTGACTTAGACTGATCTCCAGGTAGGAGGTGTTCTGTAAACCGTCATCTTAAGAACCCCCAACCTTAGACAAGATCTCCCCGGTAAGTAAATAACTCTTTGTTTAACAAGTAATCGACCTACTCTAACTTTTTAGAAAAGCCGATTGAAATTGTACCAACTTAATCCTAGGTGAGCATACGACTTTTACCTTTGTTATAGATTTTAAAGTCTAGGTTATTTTATAATAATTATAAAATAAAATTACAACCACTATAACCCTAGAATCATACATCTATAACATACATTCATACTTGATTATCAAGCTTTAATATAACACTTTATATTAAAAAAAAACTTAACATGCATACTATATACATTATAACAATCATAACATATATCAAATGCATGTACATGTTTACCTATGGTGGGATTTTAAATCTATATGGCATACTATATGCACATCAAGATTCAAAATTTAATTAAAACATACATCAACATGCATAATTAATTAAACACTCTAAAATGGATTGGTTTTGGCTCTTAAATTAAGCTAACAACTAAATTATTACAATAATAATTTGGTGTAGTACAAAAAACTACTCTCGAACCAACTTCAAACACTCGAACCGGCCCAAAAACTCCAAAAATTAGGTCGAACTGGTCAAACCGGCTCAACTGGACCAGTCCAGACTGTTTGGACAACTAATGCTAGCACAGTCAACGGAAGCACGGGCGGGTCGACAAAGGCGGAGCGAGTCGCGAAGCAGGCGAGTGGCGAACAGGCGAACGCGCAAGACAGAATCGAAACAGGTCGGACCGAAGCGAACGAAGAAACCGATTGGGTCGCGGAACGGGCCAAAGCGCTCGTGGACAGCTGGCACGCGCGGGTTGCGAAGCGGAGCGGGCAGGCGCAAACCGGATCAGCGGGTCTGGACGCTTCTCTCGGTTCTGGGAGGAAAAACGGGTCTGTGAGCCTTTTTTTTCTTCATTTTGAAGCTGTCCTCTTTTCCGGAACTGAGCAATTACATCCTAATTTCAACTCTAATGACTCTAGCAAATTTATAGACCCTTTTTCACACATATGCTCATAAAAATGTGAGCAATTACAAATTAATACTACAAAAAAAAAAAAAACTTAATTTAATTGCCAAAACCTAAAAACAATTTTAGTTTCCAATCTCAAATTTATCGAATAAATTGATACCCACCACATGCAATTGAATAAAATTATAACATGCTCTGATACCATATGAAAGGAAAAGTCGGCATGCGCAACGCAATTGAGAATCAATTTTACTCTAATTGCCCAAAATAAACATGCAACCCTAAAAGAATTAATTAGGGTTATTTTGAAATAATACTTTTGAAGCTCCCGAAGCTCGTCTATCTCCACCCGAACACGAACAGACCACTACTAGACCTGACCTACTATTCTCTAGACTCAGAACTGTGTTGTGGGACCCGATGGATGAAGAATCCAAGAGAGAGAAAAGATGGAAATAGAAGAAGGGATTTTTTTATTGGGTTTGGGTTTTTATTTTTGGCCCAATTTTAGAAAAATATTTTGGAAAAAATCCAAATGTTTTTAATCCGAAAACACAAGCCCATATTTATAGAAAAGGGTCATGCAAAATTGCATGAAATAACTTCATAAAATCCCAACACCTGGAATCCACTATCTTAGTGGGCTTAATGTCTCCACTATAAATAAACCAACACCTAGCCCACTATTTTGTTAGTGGAATTATCCAACTTTTTGTTAGTGGAATTATCCAACAAAAGTTTGGATTTTCCCACTAACTTTAGTCAAAGGGAAAAATAATCATTTGCTCAAAGTCAAACTTTGACCAGAAAGTCAACATTTTGACTTTTTATGATTTTTTTCGTGTTGGCTAATTTTGACCTCCCAAGCATAAATTCACATTCATTTTCTCAAAATTAAAATCACATTTGAATATAAGGTCGGTCAAAGGTTACTTTTTAAAGTCAAAAGTCAACTCTTTGACTTTTTACATCTTTGATCATTTCTATTAATTCCGAGCTTCCGAATATGAACGTATTCATATTCTTGATATTTAAATCACATTTAAATATTAAAGTTGTATCTCTAGATTGAAAAACTAACCACTATATCACATATACTTGTCAGTTTCTCTCTTTTCACCTAATTCGAACAATTCGAATTATTCTATCATTCTGTTCTAAGTTTATTCCATATGAGCTAGTAGGGTAACCTAATGGACCTATAGATCATTGGCTCCAACGATCTGAGATTAGTTGGCTAAACTCTTTAGACGGAGCTAATCAACATTCGTTAACTAACGGGTCATTCAACTATAGTCCCGTAGTTGCACTCCCCTCACTATAGATATATTTGTGTCCATTTAATATAACCATGATTAGTAAGCTAATCCTTCACAAGTTGTTCGTAATCTCGGCTGGGTCATAAAAACCGTTTTACCCCCGAGACTACATCTTATTCCTTAAGTTCCACTGATCCTCTAATGAACAATTGGTTTAAGGTCCAACTTATAAACCGAACCTCTCTCGGGCCAATGAGAGGGTGGGGACCCTTGTTCAAGACCTAGATTCAGTACTAAAGGAAACAACCTATCTACTATCCCTATAACGGGTAGGAGTGAATTCCATCTTGCACCCTATGTTCCCAACTATCCACCTAATCTTACCCCTGAAATGGGAGGCTTATTGGATCAGCGATAATGAATTGCCCTCACCTATGCAAATCTAGGGATAATTCCGAGTGAACAAGAGTTCATAGTTAGCTCAGGATTAAGATTAAGTTACCTAGGTCATCAATTGATGAAATAGTCAGTTGTATACATTAAACGGCATTTAGAACGTAAAATTGACTATTTCATGGTTCAGTCTTATGTAAACTCTTTACATAAGATGCCCCCATTTTCATGTCTCCACATGAACAGTTTAGGATCACATCGTTTGTACTATCTACCAAAATGGGTCGCATCCATATTGTCCCCCAGAATAAGGTGCCCAACCTTATTCATATACTATAGACCATTTTGGCTATATATATTTGAACTTGATCCACATTTATGTCACTACATAATTTTCAAACTTAAACTTAATAGCCTCGGAATCTTAGTTTATCAGATTCATGAATATAGAATTTAAATTTACTAAAGATTTTCAATAACTACTTTATTGAACAAGAATATGATATTACAAACTACGAGTTTTAGGACATAAAATCCAACAGTCTTAACTGTCTTTGTAATCTCATAGTTTGTAAACTTTGAATAAACATATTGTTGTTAATAAAGTAAGTGTTATTTTATAAGCATACACTCAATCTAATAAACTAAGATTCTGGGTTATTTTATGTAATTTAAGCAAGTATGTAGAGACATACAAGTGGATCGTGTTTAAATAATAACCTAAACGGTCTGTAGTAGATGGATAAGGCTGGGTATCTTATTTTTGTGACACTACAGATATGATCCACTTTGTAGGTGTTACAAGTGTTGTAAAGAGCTACAAAAGATCTTATCCTGATCATTCATGTAGAGACATGTGAGCGGGAGTATCCTATACAAAGAATTTGTATAAGACCACATCACGAAATGATTAGTCTCTTTATATAATGCCGTTAATAATAGACTTACATTTCACTAGGACGACTATAGGTGACACAACCTGAATCCTGAGTGAGTTATGAACTCCTGCTTATGAAGGTAGTCCTTTGATGGGGGAGAGTGGTCAGATTTCCAACTCAATAAGCCTACCATTTTGGGGATTGGTCTGACTGGGGAGCTGGGAATACAACTACACGAGACGGAATTCACTCCTTCCTTGATGTAGAGGCAAGTAGATAAATTGCTCCCTGAATGACTGATTTCGGAGCTTGAACATAGTGGCTACACCTTCTCCTGACCCGAGAGGGACTTGGTCATAGTTGGACTATGACTTACTGTTCATTAGAGGAATCAATGGTACTTAAGGAGTTAGATGTAACTACAAGTGGCAAAACGATAATTTTGGCCCAACTGTACTTATGAGTAATTTGTGAAGAGTTACTGTTGATTGGTTATATCCAATGGACACAGAAATTTATCTGTAGTGCGAAGGGTGCAACTGTCGGTCTTAAGTGGAATGGCCGACGATTAATGGATGTTGGGTAACTTAATTAAAGAGTTTAATTAATTATCCAAGTACCATTGGAGCTTCAATCTACAGGTCCATAAGATCCTCTCTGTAGCTCAAGAGGGATTTAATTGAGAATTGATTTTGGATTAATTTGAAGTGTTCAAATTAATTGAGAGAATTAATTATATATGTGATATAATTAATATAATGTACTTGATACATATATAATATAAGGTAATATGAGAGGAATTTGAATATGATTCAAATGCTAATTATATGAATGAGATTCATGTAATTAAATTTAATATAAATATAGTTTATATTAAATACCATAAATAAGTTAAGAGGAATTAAATATTTGGATATGATTCAAATATTTATTATATGAATGAGATTCATATAATTGAATTTAATATAAATGTATTTTATATTAAATTTCATGTATGATTCAGAGAAATTAAATCTATAGGTTATGTTGTATTTGATGCAATATAATACTATATGTTATATGTTATATTTGATATAACATATAGTATATATTTATATAATAAAGTATTAATTATATATATATATATATATTTATTTATTTAAATTAATTTTAATTAAAGGGAAAGAGTTATAACTCCCTCCCCCCCGATCTCTCATCCATTACGTGATGTGGAGAAGATGAATGGCTTTTATTCATCTTCCTCAGAGAATAGTTCTCTCTGGAAAAAAAACGTAAAGAGAAGAAAAGTTCTTCTCCTCCCTCTCCTCCTATCCATCTCCTTCCCTCTTCCAAAACCCTAAGACAGAGCCTACACCTCCTGCCATTCTCAATCGCTAAGAAGAATACAAGAAGCTCCATTTGGTGGTGTCCCTTTTGGAGAAGGAAACCGTTTGTGATTTTGTTCGAGGGAGTTCTTGAAGAAAGAGTTCTTCAAAGGTATTTTCTTCTTCCCTTTTTTCCTTTAGTTGCATGTTGTAGGTTTAAATTAAATGCATAATCCTTCTCTTTTAATTATGTAATTTTTGTAAGTTCTATGAAAAATGAAAAGTGGGACCAATCCCTACATTCCACTGTGTAAACCTTCAATGGTTTTTCCTTCAACATTTAATCCCCACTGAGAATTATTTCCCTGCTATCATATCTTACTTGGTCCACATTGGCAAAACGAATATACTGATAAAGAAGAAGCTGACCAAAGAACAGATGGATATGTTTAGGAAACATGCTTTAGTCTACTACTAGAGATCGATCTGCAAACGGCAAAGATGATACGAAGGTTGTTGATGATAAACCACAAAGATGCTATGAAGGTTGCATTGGTATTATACATCGAAATGGTGATGATGGGAAAAGATAAGAAAACCCAATTCGATTTTAAGACATTTGGGATAGTTAATGACACGGAAGTCTTCAAACACTATGACTGGTCCTTAGTCATATATAAAAATACATTGGAAAATCTAAAGAACATTTTGTGTGGGAAAAAGGAGATGCACGAAATAAAGAGACAAGAAAATTCTAAACATGTCACATATTATTGCATAAAGGGATTTGCACATGCATTTTAGGCACGTACTTTTTGAATTTATTTCAATATCAAAGGACTTGTGATGTACGTATGTTTAACAATGTTTATCTATTTAATGTAGGTATAGGCATACGAGATATTGTTCTCATCTAGTAAGTTCATAGCTACCAAAGTTAGCAAGAATGCGATTTCACATAGTTCTCAAGCTCTATCCTGGAAGACTTTAGAGAGTAATGTCTTCCAAGCCAAAAATGAAAGAACATCTTTCTATATGACTGGGCGATCGTGCAGCTTAATATACGTGATCACCTATATTGAGCTACGCAATCGCATATATTGAGCTATGTGATCGCTTATGTAATCTGATCATGTAATAGCGTATACTTGATCATTTATATCATTTGTATTTGACTTGTTGTGATCTTTTATATATAGACTATTATTGTGTCGAAACTTATACTGATAGTAGAAAAGATCGGGTACAAGGAGGATTGACTAAGAGGGATTGAACTGGTCCAAGTGGTTGAACAAAGAAGAGTGATTAATGAGGATGTCACCAATGGGGGTGATGATGTCGGAGCTAATCAACATTCCCCTGATCAAACTGTTGAATTTGGGGAGTTTGATTATCAAGAGATGGTTGGGAGGCATAATGATTTGTTAGAGAAATATACTCACGAGCATGAACCCTCTCAAATAGATCAATCCCATATAGAGTAGCCTGGATATAGCATGACATACGTGGTACGAAACATATCATGTGTAAAAAGGGTACAAGTAAGAGGCAACTAAATATACCGAGAAGCATACAAAATTCTCACAAAGACACGAGAAAAGCAAGTCTTACATAGTTGTACATGAGGAACTATTAGAAGTTCGCAAGGATTTGGAAAACTTGACGAGCTTGGTCCACCATATGGGTGAGGATTAATCGGCCGCATGAACTCCTCAATCAACAATTGAACAAAATAAAACAGCGTGTTTAGCATTTAAGAAACATAATAACTTTGTATTTCTTGAGCGATTTAGTAAACTAAGCCATCAATTAGCATGTTCTGAATGATCGTTTGATGATAAAATACGATCGTGTAGATTATATATACATGACCATTTAAGATTATCTACACGATCATTTAAACTTGCCCACATTCCTATTCATCAAAAAAGATTTCTTATTCAATTCTTAGAGCTGCTTTACCAGATTGTTACAAAAATACTAATTACTTTGGTAATGGCAATTGGATTGATATTAACTCCCATTTATTTATTATCTATGTTACACCAGATGTTCTATGGATACAAGCTTTTTAATGCTCAAAATTCTTATTTTTTTTATTCGGGCTGAAAACCGTCTTTACATTGAATGGTTTGGTGTTTTGATGATCCCTACCTTATTGATCGCAACTTCTGTATTTATTATTGCCTTCATTGCTGCTCCTCCAGTAGATATTTTTTGGGGTCTCGAAGGGGTGTGCACTGAATCCAGGTATTCAGGAAGAACAGATTGTTCCAGCTCGATACCGTCAAGAATTCTTGACTATTGAATGGGAACAAGTTCATCTTCGAAGTATTTTTCCCTTTGTGGCAATAGGTGCGTGATCTGGTAATACACCAATTTGGCCACTATTCGTCAAATGATTTCTTTTGTTCACTAATAAATTGACTAATTAAACTCATGTTTCTATAATCAATTCGATCCCCCGATTGAATCGGGGGCAAACGCATACGAAAAGATCGTTTGGATTTAAGAAAGAGTACACATTTTTTTACGAACAAGGGAGGTGAAAATACGAAAAAATAAAATTGGAATGAAAAGCGTCCATTGTTTAATGGATAGGACAGAGGTCTTCTAAACCTTTGGTATAGGTTCAAATCCTATTGGACGCAATTCTTTTGGGTTAATTCGGGGACACACGATAGATTTTTATCCTATAGTATTCTACAAAAAAGACATATCAAGATAAATAATCCCGATATTGCACACCATCATTTAGCTATTGCAATTCTTTTCCTGATAGCGGGTCACATGTATAGGACCAACTGGGGCATTGGTCATGGTATAAAAGATATTTTAGAGGCTCATAAAGGTCCATTTACAGGCCAGAGCGATAAAGAACTATATGAGATCCTAACAACGTCATGGCATGCTCAATTATCTATTAACCTAGCTATGATAGGCTCTTTAACCATTATTGTAGCTCACCATATGTATGCGATGCCCCCTTATCCATATCTAGCTACTGACCATAGTACACAACTTTCATTGTTCACACATCACATGTGGATTGGTGGATTTCTCATAGTTGGTGTTGTTGCGCATGTAGCCATTTTTATGGTAAGAGACTATGATCCAACTACTCACTACAACGATCTATTAGATCGTGTACTTAGGCATCGTGATGCAATCATATCACATCTGAATTGGGTGTGTATATTTTTAGGCTTTCACAGTTTTGGTTTGTATATTCATAATGATACCATGAGTGCTTTAGGGCGTCCCCAAGATATGTTTTCTGATACCGTTATATAATTACAACCCGTCTTTGCTCAATGGATACAAAACACCCATGCTTTAGCACCTAGTATAACGGACCCCGGTGCAACAACAGGCACCAATTTGACTTGGGGGGGTGGTGATTTAGTGGCAGTGGGCGGCAAAGTTGCTTTGAACTGGTGACACGAGGATTTTCAGTCCCACAGAGAGTCAATTTCTACCATTATTATGATATTCCAATCCGATTGGGTACTATAAATAGATTCGGGATTTGATCTGCAGAAATAATATAGAATTTGTTTGTATTTTTTTATTTTAACAACATGGAACTTTTTCGTAGATTCCACTATTAAAAAAAATTCGCTTCGCATAGAAGAGAGATATTTTACCTATACCTAGTGTCTTTCTACTAAGACGGAGAGCGGTAAAGAAAATTGAAAAAAAAAAAATCAAATCGCACCATCTCTGTAATAGGTGAATGCCTCTTTTTTCTCGAAAGTTGTCGGAATTATTCGCAATAAGATATTGGCTACAATTGAAAAGGTCTTATCCCAGAGCAACTAGAAAGAGATTCTTTAACCAGAAAGAATTCAGTTCAGATGTGGGATACCAATCCAGAAGTTTTCACAACTCAATCATGTATGATGGAATCATCAAAGATTTGACCTTTTCGAACTCTGTCTATAACTCACTATAGGATTCTCATTCGATCACGGCGGAGGAGCAAGTCAAAATACATCAGCTAATCAATCGTATCCTATAGCACTGGAAATACTATTCTATATCGGATTTCTTATTGCTTTTGCTGTAAAATCACCAATTATACCCTTACATACATGGTTAGTAGATACCCACGGAGAGTCAATTTCTACCATTATTATGATATTCCAATCAGATTAGGTACTATAAATAGATTCGGGATTTGATTTGCAGAAACAATATAGAATTTGTTTGTATTTTTTTATTTTAACAACATGGAACTTTTTTGTAGATTCCACTTCCTCAGATCAATTTCATAATGGATGTTTAAGTTTCTTCCTCGACCAAAGCTTTGGAGAACCGATTGGCTTCGATTGAATCAATTGTCAGTGACATCAAAAGTGAAATGGGAGACCTACGATTGACGTTGGCACAAATATTGCAACGTTTAGACATTCAATATCCAAAGGACGTGCAAGAACAAGCCAACCAGAAGAAAAAAAAAGGCCCTTCGAATCAATGAAAATATGCAAGAACGTGAGCAAAAAGAAGAGGTCGAAGTGTATATTGAACCATCTGAACCAACAAGGCAAGAAAGAGTTTAAGAACCCATCACGAACTTGGTTAAAACAAACCAAATTTACCCACATATCACTATATTCCAACAAGAATGTTCAATACTCAACAACGAATTCGGCCTCTGGAGCTACAAATGCCAGGATACATGATGCAAGATTCGAATTTCTTCAAAGAGGATGAAAATTTTCACCTTGGAAATCAAGGAATGAGGGGATTTATGTCACACTCCGTCCCATATTACCTTTTTAACCTAGAAAGAGGTGTGCAAATAATAGATATCAACCTTTTATAACACCCACTACCCATCTCAACTCCTAAAACTTGCTTCCATGGCATTTGCAGTACCTATAAATATTTTAATATACTCCCAACCAAATTCTCCAACATACAAACACAGCTAAACATATGCACACCATATATACACAAACCAGAGATAATTTACATAAGTTGTATAATAGTGGTTCCTCTAGGGTTCTACCCTTACCCTCTAATATGTACATGATGAGCTAACACTTAAACTTATTTCTTCCTTCAAAACATTGGGTATGTGGCAGGCTAGTAGATCAGCTAAGCTTTAGGGATTCAACCGTTACCTGGGGAAAGTAAAAACATTGGAAAAGGTGAGCTAAAAACGACCAGTGACTTCTTTTAAACATACTAATTTAGTAAACATGGTATGAAACACAATTATGACATATGGCATAAAACTCTTTATCTCAGGGTTAAGAAAACATCTAAAGCATTAGAAACATAACATCTTTGTAAGTGCTTTTCCAAAACTTTGAAAACTTAAATAACATTCAACTCATTTGTAAAAATCATTAGCCTCTAGCCTTAGTTGAGGGAGAGTCCTTTTGCTTGATTGCTCAACGTCATTCTCCTTAGTTGATGTAGAGTAATCTCAATATAATAAACATCAATAATACTGTTTCTACGTACACGTGGATAAGCCCTAAAAGCTTCTCATATACTCATGCCCTAGATACCATCATCCCTTAGGTATAAGGGGCCCAGATACCTTCAATTCTTCAGTATCAAGTTTCCTCAATAAAAACATAGTAAAACTTAGTTTAAATTAGAACCCAATAGTCTAAGCATAAAGCATTCCATTGGAAGTGTATCATAAACATAGAAATCATGAAATAGCTTAACTCAAGGAGTGCTAACTAACATATGGTTTCAATTATTTAAACTTAAGTATGCTTCATAAACCGCTTTTCAAAGTTCATCATGTTTAGGCTTAAAGACTTGCTTTAAAAACTAAGAAAGAATACTTAAAACTCATAGCAAAAATCACTAAAAAGCATGCTTCATGTTTCACTGAAACTCAAATCTTTTAAATAAAAGGGACTCTGTGTCCACACAACAAACTATTTAGTTAAAGCATGCGTTGGGAATTACTTAGTGAAAATCATGTTATGAAAATGTAAACACATCGTAACATAAACATTTATGTGTTGGAAACTCATTAAACCATATGCCTTAGCTCATGGAAATTATATCAAGTTCAACTTAATTAAAACTAGTCACTCACTATCTTTGCTACTTCCCCAGAGGATTATAAGCTTTTCCTATTTGTGTTTGCCCTGTAACAACAGTAGGTACTTTTGGTTAATACCACTAGCTCCCTTTTGAGCTTAACATTATCATTCAAGCTTAACATCACACTTAGAAATTCCTTACAACTCTCTAATGCCTAGCCTATCTCAATGCATCACCAAAACTTAGGCATTTACCTTGCAACTAGGTTGGTTGGCTACAGCACACGCACACGGGTGCTCAAGTAGGCTCTAGGACATGCTCACCTTTCCTAGGCATTGGGCGCTTGCTAATGCAACCCTCAACGCGTCTCGGCTATTAGCCCCTTCCTCCACACAGCCTCACGCCTCACCTCCCGCGGGCACTCGTCAACGTTTTCCTACACTCACGCATGCCCTTATCAACATCTACATTTGCCCACGCATGCCTTTTTCTGACCAACTATTTGCTTATCCATGGATTGCATCTACCTGTTTATTTATCCAACCAAAATTCTAGATTCAACTTCTAGATTTAAAAACTCCATTTCCAGACATTATTTTGCAATATTTTCTTCTAATAACTTGTTCCTAAACTTCTTAACTCTCTTACCTTAAAATTTAAGCATCAAATTCCTTTTGGTGTGCTCAAGATCCTCCAATCTCTTCAGTCTGGCCGAGTAGTCCAGAAACTTGGAACATTCAACAAATTCATCAAGTTTCAGCTTCAAATCATTGGAATTTCCTTTTGGCAACCCTAGATTATCTTCGACACTGATTGAACTTTAGATTGGCAGCAACTATTTCTCTTTTTTACGAGAGAAATGGGCAAACCAAGCTTTTTCTTCACAATGTCTTTTTATACGAAGTTGTGCATGATCAAATGGCTTAATTGAGTGACACCTAGGCCACTAACATTGCTTAATGCCCTTAATCACGCCATTTAGCCCACAACTAAGTGATTAAGCTAAGTGATTTAGCTTCACTCCAACACATAGGGCTAGCGTCCATCCAAGCCCTCTCTCGGTCAATGCCTACTCTAAGCCAACACCTTACATAACCTTTCCTTGGGCGCTCTTCTTCAGCCTTGTCACTCATCCTTATTCAATTAACCTCTATAACACGCCTCAGTACCCCTCATACCAACGCCTAAGTCTTTGGGTAGCTATCCATTCTAACCTGTACATCCTTCAACCAATGCATACCTCGTAGCCTGCCTAGTCCCTTGTCTTAGCACCCCTTATGCGCTCACTTAAGAAAGCATGGCTACACACATGTCACCCACTTTGGCCTTCACTAACCACTTGTGGGGCTAGTGCGTGCTTCCTTGACAGCCACAGCCAATGCCTTACTCGATAGGCACAACTAACCTTTATGCGGCCCTTCAACACATGTTTCATGTTACACTTAGCCAATTTTCTCCTTTAAATCCTTGGACGCATAGCACGGAAAGACCTCCATTTTTCAAGCTCTCCTATTTTCTTCTAAGTGTTAAGACTTCCTAATTTACCTGAGAGCCTCAAGTGCCATACTTGAAGAATTTCCTTTACTCATAGGCTTAATTCCACGCCTTGCTTCCTTCTTGTCTACACTTATCAAAATCTCACTAAGTGTAAGTGACTTCTACTAACTACCCGAGAGCCTTCTTGCCTAACACTTTGAGTAATTTTTCTTCCAAGCCCTTTTATGCTTTTACACTACTCACAACATGGCATGCAAGTAGGTTAATGAATATAAGCATTACATATAAACCTAAACATGCTTACATAGTAAAGTGGGGTCTAGGGTTTATAATTTAGTCAAGGAAGACAACACCATTATCAAGAACAACAAGATTATAAGATGAAAGTAGACCTTTCAAGCTTTGATGGTAGAATGGACATGAAGGCCTTTTTATATTGGATCAAGAAGGTTGAAAACTTCTTCGATTATGCAGATGCATTGAAAGATAAGAAGGTAAAATTGGTAGCCTTCAAATTTCAAAAGGGAGCTTCAACTTGGTGGGATCAATTGGAGACAAATAGATGTTGTATGGCAAACTACCAATAAAATCTTGACCTAACCTTCTACAAATGATGAAGAAGAGGTTCCTTCCCCTCAATTACCAACAACTTCTGGACAATCAATATCAATTATGCAAATAAGGGGATTGTTCCATTCTTGATTATACTGAGGAGTTCCACCAATTAGGAGCTTGAAATAACCTCCTAAAGACTGAACAACAACTCAATTCAATATTTATCCTTGGCCTTTGAGACGAAATCAAAGAGGTAATCAACCTATGTTCAGTGGCCATGATAGCTGACTCAATAAGCCTACTATTTTGGGGATTTGTCTGATTAGGGAGCTGGGAACACAGCTACACAAAATGGAATACACTCATTCCCATTCCTTGGAAAAGTAGATAAATTGCTCTCTTAATAGCTGGTTCCGGGTCTTGAAATGGGGCCTCAACCTTTCATTAGCCCGAGAGGTGTTAGTTTATAATTGGACTATAAACTGTTTGTTCATTAGAAGAATTAGTAGTAGTACTTAAGAAGTTAGATATAACTACATGGGTAAAACGGTATTTTGACTCAACTGTAGTTATGAGCATTTGGAAAGGTCATCGTTCTGTTGATTGTTTATATCCATGGATATAGAAATAAATCTACAATGCGAAGAGTGCAACTATCGTTCTTTAGTGAAGTGCCAAGTAGTTAATAAATATTGATTAATTGGATTAAAGGAGTTTAATTAATTAATCTCATATCATTGGAACCTCTAATTTGTAGGTTCATAAGGTCCCCTCGATAGCTCACTAAAGAAAATACAAGAGAAATGATTTGAATTGTTCAAATCAATTGATGGAATAGCATATTAATGAGATTAATATGACATGGTTAATTATAGATTTGATCTATAATTAAGAGA
Source organism: Benincasa hispida (assembly GCF_027475165.1). NCBI lineage: Eukaryota > Viridiplantae > Streptophyta > Magnoliopsida > Cucurbitales > Cucurbitaceae > Benincasa > Benincasa hispida. The sequence continues at coordinate 54,642,404 of NC_143480.1, read as the reverse complement.
GAAATATTTGAATAGGATTCAAATAATTTTTTTTTTTTATGAATCAAATTCATAAGAAATTAGTTAATTTTGAGAGGTGGAGGCAAATAAACATATAATGTTTATTTAATTAATTAACTATATACATTGAAATATATGTAATATATATATATATAGTTATTTATTAGGTTTTCTAATTAATCAAATAAATGTATTTGATTAATTGAGCCCTAAGGGAAAATTTGGAAATACTTAGAGAAGGGGTAAACCCTTCTCCATACAAATTGTTTCTTTTACCCAAATGAGGGTAAACATTCATTTTGAGAATACCTAGCCTTAAAATCCTCCCAAATTCTCTCAACAATTTCTCCTCTCCCCATTCTCTATTCCTTCCCCCTCTAAGGATTAGAGACCATACTTTTACCTTTGGATTCCAAGAGAATATCGGGGTCTCTCTTATGGTGGTGTTCATAGTTTGTTGGAGATTCGTTGTGGAGAAAAAACTTGGAATTTTCGTGAAGATTAAGGGAATCTCCACTTTAAAAGCATGTTGAATTAAATATGTTTATCCTTTGTTTTATTATGCTTGCTGTTGTATTTTGTTTCTTTTAAACCAAAAACAGAAATGTAAGGCGTTCACACGCTTCTGCTCGGGATTCGAGCCCTTCACGAAGGACCTTAGAAATTCAAGAAGAAGATACCCAAGATGAAGTAGAATTTGAAGAAGACGCTGCCAATGAACTTGCCTACTTACAATCGGATGAAGGTGACAACCTTTCTTGTGTCCTACAGTGGGTCCTCTCCAAATGTTGAAAGTCATCCACAAAGGCATGCTCTTTTCCGCAAAAGGTGTACTATCACTGGCAAAGTATGCCAAATCATTATCGATAGTGGGAGTGCTAAAAATATTGTCTCTAAAAAACTTGTCACTACCTTGAATCTCAAAGTTGAACCACATTTTAATCCATACAAGGTCAATTAATTACAAATAAGGGAGAAATCGTTAACAAAGAAATATGCACCATGCCTTTGTCAATAGGCAACCTATACCAAGATCAAATTGTATGTGACGTCCTCGAAATGGATGTGTGCCACATTCTTTTAGAATGACCATGGCAATATGACAATAAAGCATTTCATAATGGATGTGGCAATACATATGAATTCAGCTGGATGGGTAAGAAGGTCGCCCCCCTCCCTCTTGGTAAGCATACTACCACAAGCAAGGTACCTTCTTCCACCAATAAACAAATTTTTCTAATATCTCTGGGTAAAAAACCCTTATCTTTAAAAGAAAAATCTCTCATAGAATTTGTAGTCAAATAAGATTCTTCTGATCTTCTAACACTAAAAATATAGATCCATGTGTATCTAACTAGCTAAAGGAATTTCCATCCTTCTTAGAAGAACCTAATCAACTACCTCCCCTACGAAATATCCAATATCATATAGGTTTGATACGGGATAGTACCTTACCAAACTTGCCCTATTATCGTATAAGCCTTAAGGAAAATGAAGCTCTACACACTCAAATATATAATCTCTTAGAGAAAGGGCACATACAACCTAGCCTTAGCCTTTGCGTCGTACCAGCTTTACTTGTACCCAAAAAAGATGGCTCTTGGTGATTTTATGTAGATGGTAGGGCAATTAACAAAATCACTATTAAATATGGGTTTCCTATCCCTCGATTATCAAATTTATTAGATCAATTAGGGGAGCATCAATCTTTTCTAAAATAGATCTAAGAAGTGAATATCACCAAATAAGGATAAGACCCAAAGACGAATGGAAAATATCATTTAAAACAAATAAAGAACTTTTCAGATGGTTAGTTATGTCTTTTGGCCTCTCCAATACTCTAAGTACCTTCATTCGTTTAATGAACCAAATCTTGCTCCCTTATTTAAATAATTTTTTAGTAGTTTATTTTGATGATATATTGATCTACAGTTGCACTCATAACGCACATCTAGAACATTTGAACACTATTTTTACCGTTTTAAAAGAAAATGCTTTATACATAAACTTAAAGAAATGTTATTTTCTTCAAAACCAATTATATTTTTCGGGATTCTTAATAAGTTCTAAGGAAAATAGTGTAGATCTAAAGAAAATAAAAACCATATTAGATTAGTCTCAACCTAAATCAATTAAAGAAATCCAAAGTTTCTTAGGATTAGCTTTATTTTATAGAAAGTTTATAAAAACTTTTAGTACCATTACTGACCCTTGAATTTATTGCTTAGAAAATAACCGACCTTTCTCTTGGGGTGACGAACAAATTATCAGTTTTGAAAACCTTAAAGAAGCTCTACGTACTACTCTACTTCTAGGTTTTCCAGACTTTAATAAATCATTTCAATTTTGAAGTCTCCGTAAATGCCTCTGGTTTAGGAATAGGCGATTCTTTAGCCAAGACAAGCACCTTATTGAGTTTTGTAGTGAAAAACTAAATATCTCTAGCAAAAATGACCAACATATGAGCAGGAACTCTACTCTTTAGTCCGAGCCTTAAAATAATGGGAATATTATCTTCTTAGTGAAGAATTTGTTTTATTAATTGATCATTTCTCATTAAAATTTTTGCAATCTAAAAAATCCTTTAGTCACATGGATGCTTGATGGTCACAATTTTTTCACGATTTGACTTTGTCATCAAACATACTCCAGGTAATGTCAATAAAGTTGTTGATGCTCTAAGTCATATAGATACACTTTTAACCTTACGCCAAAGAAAAATCATAACTTTTAGACACTTGCAAAAATTGTATCCTACTAACCCTGATTTTTAAGATATTTGGTACAATTGTCTTTATGGATTTCTTTTTAAAAATGACACTCTATGTATCTCACATACTTTACTTAAATCACTTTTAAAAGAAGCCCATTTGGATGGATTAGCGGGATATTTTGGTAGAGATAAAACTTTAACATTTTTTTCTTCAAAATTCTATTGGCCACAATTGAAAAAAGATGTTGCTAATTTTGTTAAAAGATACTTTATATGTCAAACTTCTAAGGGGTCTAGTTCAAACCAAGGACTATACTCTCAATTCCCTATCCCTAACAATATTTGAGAAGATCTTTGGATAGATTTTGTCTTTGGTTTGCCTAGAACTCAGAGAGGATATGACTCCATCCTAGTAATTGTGGATAGATTTAGCAAAATGACACACTTTTTAGCTTGTAAAAAGACTGATGATGCTTTGAATATTGTAAATTTATTTTTTAAGGAATTTGTCCATCTACATGGAATCCCAAAGTGATCGAGATGTAAAGTTTATGAGTTATTTTTGCTTCTATTTAGCACAACAAGTCATCTACAAACGGATGGACAAACTAAGGTCATCAATCGTACACATGGAAATCTCCTATGTTGACTTAGTGGAGAGAAACCCCGCCAGTGGGATTTAGCACTAACTCAGGCAGAATTTGCCTTCAATAACATGGTCAATCGCTCTACTAGGAAATATTCCTTCAAAATTATCTACACAGAAGTCTTGAGACTCACTCTAGACCTTGCAAATATACCTATTTCTGTTAATTTAAGTGCAGAAGCAAATATAATGGCAGAACATGTGATGAAGATACATAAAGAAGTTCATAAACACTTGGAGGAATTTACTGCCTCTTACAAAATTAAAGCAGATGAACATAGAAGACCTGTTGGCTTTAAAGTTGGAGATTTAGTCATGGTATATTTGAAGAAAAGTAGATTACCACCTAGATAACACTCTAAACTGACCAACAAAAATAGAACCAAATGCCTACCGCATTGATCTACCAAGATCAACACAACATTTAATGTCTCAGACATCTATCATTACCATCCTCCAGACCAATTTGGGCTTACTTGACCAAACTCATTGGCGAGTATAACATTCTTCTGTTAGTAAATGCCTCCATCAATTAATGATTTGATGTATTATTAGTTGATGAATTGATGTATAAATTGTTTATGTATTTTTGACTGCTCGAAGCTTATAAATCACCTTTAACAACCGTTAAATGACCGGTTGTCTGGGTAACCAGCTACTAAACTTGTATATATAGGCTTACTCGCCTACATTCTTATTCATTAATAAAGATTACTTATTCAATTCTTGGAGCTGCTTCACCAATGATGAAATGGATGATAATGGAGAGACACCTCATAATCAAAGGCATCATTAAGGAGATGATCATGGGAATCATCAGGGGGTGACCATGATGGGAATCATCAAGGAGGTGATAAGGAGGATCATCATTGGATGATCAAGGGGGTGATAGTGGAAAAACCCATCACCATAAGCACTCTAAATCTCAAGACGGTTTGGTGGATGATGGCAATATTGGGACTGTTGTAGATGATTAGACACTTGATGAAGGAGCACAACTGCACCCTTCAATGGACACAACAGTAGATGAACATAACTATTAAAGTAGAGTAAATAAATCTGTTATATGTATTTATTAATCAAAAGAGACCTATAAATAAGCATATTTATAACAGTGACTAACCATTTAACTACCCTTATAACAAAACTTATAACAGAATATAAACTAATTTCTAATACTCCCCCTCAAGATGGTGTGATTATATCAAGAATACCTATCTTGGATAGTAAGGAGGAAAACAAAGTTTTGGGCAAAGCCTTGGTGAAGATATCATCAAGTTGCAAGTGAGACCGGATGGGAAGAAGTTTGACATGGCCACGAACAATGTGATCTCGGACAAAATGGCAATCAATTTCAATGTGCTTCGTTCTTTCATGAAAAACCGGATTTTCAGCAATATGGACAGCAACTTCATTATCACAGTAGATTAAAGAGGGATGAATAAGAGGTACCGAAAGCTCGTGAAGAAGTTGTTCAATCCATAGTAATTCACTTGTAGTAGCAGCTAAAGCTCAGTATTCAGCTTCGGCAGAAAAACGGGATACCGTAGACTGTAGCCCTCCAACTAATTATGGAATCACCCAAGAAGATGTAGAAACCGGTTATAGACTTCCTTGAATCAGGACAAGATCCCCAATCAACATCAGAATACGCCTTCAATTGGAATGTGTGGACAGGTTATAGCAGAATACCTTGGCCCGGAGAAGCTTTCAAATACTTAAGTAAGGACATGATAGCATCAAGATGAGGCTGTCTAGGTGGAGCAACAAACTGACTAAGCTTATGGACAGAAAAAGCTATGTCGGGCCGAGAAATAGTCAAGTATAGCAGTCTTCCAATGAGTCTCCGATACAATGTTGCATCAGGAAGGAGGGTACCAACATCAAATTGGAGCTTTAAATCTGGATCAAAAGGTAGAGGAGCCGGTTTACAAGCCAACAAACCATAATCTTCTAGGAGCTGCAATGTATAATTCTGTTGTGATAGAAGAATACCCTGAGACGATCTTGCAATTTCAAGGCCCAAGAAATAACGAAGAGACCCTAAGCCTTTGAGCTTGAAGGCCTCATGCAGATGATCTTTGATCTCATGTAGCACAGGTAAAGAAGCACCGGTAATGACTATGTCATCAATATAAACAAGCAAAGCAACAAAGCATTGAGCAGAACCCCGAGTGAATAAGGAGTAATCGGACATGGACTGAGAAAATCCCAAGTAAAGGAGTGCCTTTGAGAACTTGTCAAACCATTGGCGTGATGCTTGCTTAAGGCCATATATGGATTTATACAAGAGACAAACAAGATGCTCCCCCTGTTTGTGAACAACATTGTGCTTGTAACCCAAGGGTAGATCCATGTATACCTCTTCGACTAGATCACCATGTAAAAAAGCATTATTAACATCTAGTTGAAGTAGACACCAACCTTTTGAGACAGCAAGAGTAAGAAGTACTTTGACAGTAACAAGCTTGGCAATAGGAGAAAATGTCTCAATGTAGTCGAGGCCTTCTTGCTGCGTGTATCCCTTGGCTACTAACCATGCCTTGTAGCGGTCAATGGTCCCATATGCACGATACTTGATTTTGTATATCCATTTGCATCCAATAAAGTGTTGGCCTTGAGGTAAGGGCACAACAGACCAAGTATGGTTGGCTTCCATTGCTAGAAGTTCATCTTGCATAGCTTGGCGCCAATGTTCATGAGAAACAGCCTGGTGATAAAACTGAGGCTCATATGCGGCTGAGATATTGAGGGCAAACATCTTGTAGATAGGATTCAGTCTGTCATAAGATAAAACAGCTTGCAAAGGATACTTAGTAACTGTCTGCTGAGAATGATTGTGTAAAAGAAGGTTGCAATGATAGTCCCTGAGATATAAGGGTGGTTTAGTCGTCCTTGTAGAGCGGTGATAGTGAGAAGAATTTTCAAGTAAAGACAAATGAGGCTGATCAGTGACTGCAGCATCATCATCAGCAGGTGCAAAGGGAACAAAGGGAACAGTAGGTTTAGAAACGTAATGTGAAGTAGGCTAGTCAGAAATCTCAGGAGTAGCAGAAGCAGATGATGAAGAGGCTTCACTGTTGGATAAATCACCTGAAACTGGAAGTGATAATGGTAAAACTAGATCAGGAAAAGGGTCAAGTACCTCTGCTTGAGAATTGATTTGATGAAAAGGGAATATGTCTTCATGAAACACAACATCCCGTGAAATAAAGAACTGCTTCTTCTCAATGTCATATAAGCGATAGCCCTTGATACAAGTGGGATATCCCAAAAAAACAGAGGCAATGGCCCGAGGCTGAAACTTGGTCCTGTGAGAAGGCAAAGTAGAGGCAAAACAAAGACAACCAAAAGTTCGTAGTGAAGTATAGTCAGCATGTTCATCATTCAAACGATAGCAAGGTGTTTGCCAGGACAAAATATGAGATGGAATGCGATTGATCAAATAAGATGCAGTCAATATGCACTCTCCCCAAAACAAGATAGGTAACCTAGCTTGAAATAACAGATATCGTGCGACATTTAACAAATGTTGATGTTTTCTTTCTACTACTGAATTTTGTTGAGGCCGTTCAACACAAGAAAACTGATGGAAAACACCTTTGGCAGCAAAAAAATCAGTAAAGGTCAGTTCTGGTGCATTATCCGATCGAAAAGTTTTTATGAAAAGACCATATTGAGTTTCAATCAACTGAAAGAAACAAGGAACAATAGTAATAGCTTCACTTTTATTCCTCATAAAAAAAAACCTAAGTGTACCGAGAATAATCACCAACTAGTGTTAAAAAGTAACGATATCCAGCATGAGTAGGTTCATTGTAAGGGCCCCGAATATCACAATGTATAAGATCAAAAGCATGAGCAACAAGACAGTCGTTTTTGTTTTGCTAGAGGACAAATCATGCATTTATTACAAGTACTATCCATGTCTACATGTAAAATGTCTTTTAGGAAACTAAGATGTTTATATGATGGATTTCCAAGCCGATTTTTATATGATGAATTTCCAAGCCGATTATGCCAAGTAGAAGCAGAGAATGTAGTAGTGGAAGAACAAACAAGTTCTGTAGTATGTGAAAATGAATGTAAGGACTTATCAACTGATGCTTGCAACAAGTATAATCCATTCCATTTGTTAGCCTTGCCAATCTTCTTCAAAGAATACTTGTCCTGAATGAGGAAAAAATCACTAAAAAAGGTGACCATGACAAGTAGATAGGAAGTTAAAGAGCTTATGGAAATTAAGTTGAAACAGAAATTTGATATATATAGCACATTCTGTAGTATGATATCTGTACTGACTTGAATATCCCCAACAAATTCAACCAGAAGCTGAGACTGATTAGGCAAAGTAATAGTTGTCGGTTTAATTTGTCTTAGAGTAGTGAATAGAACCTTATTATGACAGATATGAGCTGATGCACCAGAATCAAGTATCCACTGATCAGAAGATATATCAGAAAGGGAACAAATGCCTGCAACGTGAGCTGTAGGAGTGATAGAATCTGCCTTATTAGACGTTGCTACTATGGTGGCTATTTTGGACTTGTTGAGATGGGACTGGAACATAGCCAATAAGCCTTGGCATTGTTCAGATGTTAAAGAGTATAGAGAATCAGAATGATCTGCTCTTGCTGATTCGGGAGGTTTGTAAAGCTTGTGCCCTAGTGGATATCATGGAGTTTGTAACAATGATCAACAGCATGCCCTTGAATATTGCAGTGGGTGCAGATCGGTCTATCCTTCTTCTTGTTTTGATTAGTGTTGCGAGAATTACTTGGAGCAGGTTGGTGGGAAGCAGAAGAACCATTTTTCACAAGGAGGGCAATGGCATTAGATGAAGATATCGCATTGTCAAAGGATGAAGAATAAGCTTTCTGGTCAATCTCCTATGCAACTAGAGAGAAGGCCCGATTGATTGATGGTTCTAGTTCCATTAGTAACAACTGAGAATTGATAGGAGCAGATGAATCGTTTAAACCCATGAGAAAAGCCATAACATACTCTATTTGGAAGTAAGTCTGTAGGTTCTTGACACCACCACAAGTGTATTTTCCACAAGAACAAGATGGGCGGTAGGAGATGAGTTTATTCCACAACGTTTTCAGCTTGGCATAGTATGTGGTGAAAGAATCTTGATTTTGGGATAAGTTAGAAATTTCACGGCGTAGTTGGAAGACTCTTGGTCGATTTTTACGCTGGTACCGTTCTTGCAGATCAGCCTAAATTTCTTAAGCGGAATCAGAGAAGTTGATGCTAGCAGAAATATTTTTGGAAAGAGAGTTAAGAATCCACGCAGTGATAACGTCATTACATATGATCCAAGAACTGAGTAACTCACCGAAAGGTCGAGGGATTTCACCATTGATGAAGCCGAGTTTATTCTTGACAGTGAGCCCGATCTTCATCGCCTGACTCCACGAGTTGTAATTCGATTCCGTAAGAAGATTGGAAACGAGCACAAGGCTGGTGCTGTCTGAGGGATGAAGAAAATAAGGGTTCTGATATTGTTCAAGAATGGAATATGGGGAAGCTCGAACATTCTCCATGGAGTTGAAGTTTTCGGATGAGGTTGGGTCGTCGGATCTGGTCATGATCGTCGTTTCGGATGAAGAAGGAGAACGAAAAGTCACGAGGAGTGGTAGCCGGATGGAGGGAAAACGAAAAGTCAAAAAAAAGTTTTAATTTGCTCTGATACCATATTAAAGCAGAGTAAATAAATCTGCTATATGCATTTATTAACCAAAAGAGCCTATAAATAGGCATATTTACAACAATGACTAACCATTTAACTACCCTTATAACAAAACTTATAATAGAATATAAACTAATTTCTAATAATAACCAACTTGACAGAATAGTCTAGAGACATACCATAGTTATTAAAGACCAAGCGACTCAACAACCAACCGTTGATTTGATCTAACCATCGATGAAGGACAACCAACCATATAACCATTCAATTTAAGGAGTCGCTTTGACTTGAATTCGACAGATGTACCAGCTAAGGTTGAGGTGAGCACAACGGTCAAGAATGTCAATGAAAATAAGGTACATATGTTGTATTAATATTGAAATAAACATTATATTCACTAATTTAAATTTTAAATACAGGAGAAAAATGATTTCCCTTAGCATCGGAAAAGAAAGAAACCAATGAAGTTTTCACCTGAAGAGGTCAAAAGGGCAAGAAAATATTTTCAGTTAATAATAAGGAAGCAACATCAGATTAGAAGAATGAGCCTAAAGAATCTGGGAGTGAAACAAACGAAGCTCACCCATCTGCAAAGAAGTCGGACCAACATGTAGGAACTAAGGGTGAGCCTGAAGAATCTCAACCACCTACAGAGGAATCTCAACCAGCTGCAAATGAATCTTAACTACCTATAAAAGAATCTCAACCACCTGTAATGGAGTTGAAATCACCCATAGGTGTTGTAAATCTTAATCCATTAGTCCCTATCGTTGATTTTCCCACAAGGAAAGTCAAATCATATGACCTGTTGTTCCTAGTCCTCGAGAGTCTCTGGAAGGCATACAAGAAATGGAAAAGTTATCCAAAACAAAAATGAAGAGTGAACTGTGGTGTATACCTTATGGACTAAGGAGTTCTTCCAAACACTTGAGAAGAACACATGAGTGATTAGAGATGTGAGTGCATCTAATTTCTTCTGTTATCAAACTTATATAACAGATTGCCTACTTTATGTTAAACGACCGCTCATGTAAAGATAAGCTATCATTTATGTAAATATATGTGGTAGCTTATGTTTTATATACCCGATCGCATATGTTTATTTACTCGATCACTTATGTTTTATATACTCAATCACATATTAAATAAACATATGCGATCGCTTATGTTTTATATACTCGATCACATATGTTTATTGACTCGATCGCTCATGTTTTATATACTCAATCACATATGTATATTTACTCAATTGCTCATGTTTTATATACTCGATCACTTATGTTTCATATACTCGATTATCCATGTTTTATATACTCAATCATTTACATACTTACTTATTTGTTGCAGAATATGAACCTTTTCTTATTACATGTGCATCATAAGTTGCACTCGAGACCTAATATTTGTAAGCATCTATTCACAATGGTGGATTTCAACTTCATGGTAAGAAAATTGTTTTAAATGACTAATATCTGATACATTCTTCACTAGTTAATAAATTTTGTTCACGAGATGCCATCATGAAGGCACAAGGCCCTTCATCAAAGGTCGGGGATGATAGGGTGGCAATGGCAAACAATAATGTGGCAGTCTGGACGAACCAGAGAGCACATATGGCGTTGTGGTCAAACAGTCAATGCTTTATGGACTACGTGCTCGGCCAACAAGAAGAGTACTGATAACGGACAGAAATGCACATTATTACAGTGTAAAGTCATAAAACAATGCAGGATTGCGATGATAAAAATATACAATATTGCGTCCAAAAGCATTAAGTTCACAACATTGCGATCGCATGCGTCCATCGCATTAAAATAGATAACTATGTATTTTTGTGCAGGAACATGCGTTGAACACAAGGCGGAAATACGATCCGAAGAAATTAACGTTCGAGCGCATTAAGAGATTGCGGCCGCAAGGCTATGCGATCATTTGCGCTCGCGAAAAATCCACTCAAGAAAGGTGGTCGCATAGAGCCGACGCATCAAGGTGGGCGCATCTGGGTGAAAGCTTAATAAATCACGATGGGACAGAAAACTGATGACGGTCGATTCCGAATTAAGTTGACAAGCCGTTAACGACCTATAGTAAGTACACTCAACTTTTTTATGACAAATATTCGGCGCATCAGACAGAGAATTATTACCATCCCATCAGTGCAATCATAAGAGAGAAGAAGCCTTTCACCCTGAAGCTCTATAAATACCAAAGGCCACCTTCAGTGAAGGAGTTCGTTCAGTTCGCTCAGTTTATAAAATTTACCATATAGATAGAAGTAGTCGTGTTCATAGTTTTTATTTTACTTAGAAGCCGAAAGCAAGTGAAGGGAGATTTCATCGAGAGATCGTCCCAGTGAACTCAGAAGAATGTTGGGAGCGTCGAGATCAGAGAGAGGGCCAACCCTTGCGGAAGAAAGAACATCTTTTGAGCAGAATAGAGATAACAGTGTAAAAGCCTTGGGAAGCAAGGAATTGCTACCAGACTCTCTACCCTTATTTTCCATTGTCATTTTGTACTCTGAATTTATTTATAGAAATGGAAATCGCATCTTTATATTTGTTCACTCTTTGTACATTAGTAGTATAAAGAAAGAATCTAGACTTGAGAGAGTCAGATTAGAATCGCTAAGCAAGAATAGAAACTTAGACATAAGTTCTATTGCTATTACGCATCGCATGCACCCTAGAAATAGGATATGATAGTATGCGGTCACCTTGTGTATGTGTGTATCATTCATCATCGCATAGACAAGAATAGAGGCTTAGACATAAGTCCTATCAATATTTTCGTATACATCGCATGCATCCTAGAAATAGGAATTATTGCATTTGCATTGAGAGATGACATGTTGTTGTTTGTGTGTAGCATGATCGCATAACTTGTACACAATCTTAGGAAGTGTTAGCTAAACCCCTTCTTAACCCGTTCATTGCATATTCATTGTAATTCTTGATTTCATCAACTCTTTATTCGCACTCCGTCGCATAGGAAATAGTCTCAAACAAAACACCATCCAACTTATTTGTTTTCACCACCGCAAAGGAATCAAATTCACCGTTGCATATTAACTTAGTAGTCCCTATGTTCGACCCTGGACTTACTAAGAAACCTAGTGAGATTTATACTTAGGTCTTATTAGGAAAACTTGCATGTGCAACGCATAACTCATTACCATAAATATACATCATAATTGCATCACATTTACAACACATCAAGTTTTTGGTGTCATTGCTAGGGACTACGGCAGTACATATTGCGCTAACAGTAATTTTTTTATTTTATTTGCAACTTTCGACCTCTGTGCACTACCATTCCTTTGGTAAGGGAAGAAGCAGGTGTCGTATGAGTGAAGGACACATTCTTGAGCCCAACTATGACCCAGAGATCGAAAGAACGTTCCACAGAAGACAAAGAAACAACCGCCGACAACAACAAGAGAGAAATCCTAGAATGGTGGAACAACTGGAAGACAGAGCAGCAAACGTGAACAACATCATGGAAAACCCCATTCTCCTGGCAAACGACCGCAATAGACCCATCTGAGACTTGCGTCGCCCAACCTCTATGATTTCTCCTCAGGAATCATGAGGCCAGCTCTAGACGAATCGAGGTTTGAGATGAAGCCGGTTATGTTGCAGATGATTCAGACAACCGGACAGTTTGGTGGAAGGCGTGGCGAGGACCCGCACGCCCATCTTCGGAGTTTCATTGAAATCTGTAACACTTTTGTGCTCCCAAACATCTCTACTGAAGAAGTTTGACTAACGTTGTTCCCATTTTCGTTATGCGATCAAGCAAGGAAATGGGCCTATTCTCTCGAACCAGGGGAGATAACCTTGTGGTAACAAGTTGTAGAAAAGTTCATGAAGAAATACTTCCCTCCTACCGAGAATGCAAAAAGGAGAAAGTTGATTACAAATTTTGAACAAGAAATTGACGAATCGCTCAGCGATGCCTAGGCGAGGTTTAAGAGATTAGTACGAGATTGTCCGCACAATGGCTTACCTGACTGTCTCCAGATGGAGATATTTCATCACAGTTTGAACCCTGCATCGCAGACAGCTGCCAATGCGGCAGCAGTTGGAGGTCTGCTTGACAAAACTTATGATGAGGCTAAAAATATTCTTGATCACATATCAAAGAATCACGAAGATTGGAGAGAAAGCGATCAACGATTAAAAATTCGAGAAGGTGACGTAAATAATGGGGCCATCACATCTCTACAAAATCAAATTAATGCAATGATTAATCTATTATAGGGCAGCACAATCAATAGCCTGAGAACGCAAAGAGGGCAAGTCAACGCAATTGATCAGACAAGCACGAGTTGTGCCACGTGTGGAGAATCACATCCGATGGAAGAATGTCCGAGGAACCCGCAATCAGTATACTTCGTAAAGAACAATCCTTTCTCTAACACATACAACCCCGGGTGGAGAAACCACCCCAATTTCACTTGGAAAAATACCCAACAACAAAATTATCAACCTATGGCACAAAAAGAAGGGCCGCAAGGATTTTTCTAGCGAACGAACAGTCAACCGCAACATCAAGCAAGTAGCTCGCAAGCACCGCCATATTCCTCTCTAGAGAGCCTATTAAAGCAGTATATTGAGAAGAATGAAACGGTCCTCCAGAACCAGGCAACTTCTATCCGCAATCTGGAGATCCAAATAGGATAGATTGCGGGAGAGCTTAAAAGTAGACCACAAGGGACGTTATCGAGCTCAACTGAGCTCCTCGCAACCCGGGGAACACAGGAAAGGAGCAATGTCAAGTCGTGACCTTGCGAAGTGGAAAGACAATAGCGAAAGAGAAGAATGAGCCAAGTCAGACTAATCCAGTTGCGATGGAATCCAAGACCTCGTTGACCAAAATAAACCGAAGAATATAAGATGATGGAACCAAAAGTTGCGTCCACCTCCAAGCCTATAGAACACGGAACCGTGAAGATACATCCGCCACCATTCCTGCAAAGACTTAAGAAAAAGCAAAATGATGAACTGTAGTATCATCGCTTCATGGAAATTTTAAAACAGGTACACATCAACATCCCTTTCACAGAAGCGATAGAACAAATGCCAAAATATGCTAAGTTTTTTAAGGACGTGGTGTCAAAGAAAAGGAGCACAGGAAAGTTCGTAACAGTGGTGTTAACGCAAAAGTCAAACACCATAATTCCACTGAAGATGCGTAACCTCGGAAGTTTCATAATACTCTGCTCAATTGACGAAATATATATCGGTCAAGCGCTTTGTGACCTTGGGGCCAGTATAAATTTAATGCCCCTTTCAATTTTCAAACAGTTGAATGTGGGGTAGCTGACGCCCACGACAGTGACTCTCCAGCTGGCAGACAGGTCCTTAGTTCACCTAGAAGGAAAGTTGAAGGATATCCTAGTCTCAATTGATAAATTCATTCTACCGACAGACTTTATCATTCTCGACTACGAAGCAGACAAAGATGTGCCCATCATATTGGGACGACCATTTTTATCTACTGGTCGCGCTCAAATTGATGTGTACAAGAGAGAGATCACAATGAGTGTAAATGGGAAGAAGCTCAGGTTTAACATCATTAAAGCCATGAAGTATCCAGAAGATGAAGACCTATCCAATTCTGATAATGAACATAGTTGTAATAAAGAAGAGGAGTCTGAAGATGAAGATGAAAGAGATGATGCAACTACATCCGTAGAAACCTACAATGTGATCATGGAAACAACAAACAAAGAAGAAAAATTGACATTGAATGAAGAGAGAAAAGCACAAAAACCTTCCTTGGAACAACCACCTGCCGTGGAATTAAAAACTCTACCAAGTCATCTAAAGTACATTTTCCTGGCGCAAAATGAAACTTTGTCAGTGATAATTTCCTCTGCGCCACAAAAAGAACAAAAAAATGCACTGCTTAGCATCCTGAAGAAGTACATAAAAGCAATCGGGTGGACGCTAGCAGATATAAGAGGAATCAGCCCAACATACTGCATGCACAGGATACGTCTCGAAGAAAACCAAAAAGGGTCTATCGAACCTCAATGCAAACTAAACCCTGCGATGAAAGAGGTTGTGAAAAAGAAGATAATTAAATGGTTGGACGCAGGCATCATATACCCAATCGCCGATAGCACATGGGTCAGCCTCGTGCAATGCGTGCCCAATAAGGGAGGAATGACGGTAGTCCCAAACGCAAACAATGAGTTAATACCAATGAGAACCGTCACTGGCTGACGGATCTGCATGGACTACTGCAAGCTCAGTGCGGTAACAAAGAAGGACCATTTCCCCTTGCCTTTTATTGACCAGATGCTAGACCGCCTAACAGGAAATGATTACTTTTGTTTTCTGGATGGGTATGTGGGCTACAACCAAATAATAATCGCTCCTGAAGACCAAGAAAAAACCACATTCACTTGTCCATGCGGAACGTTTGCTTTTCGTTGCATACCGTTCGGATTATGTAATGCGCCGAGCACGTTTCAGAGGTGTATGATGGCTATCTTTTCTGAGTATCTCGAGGATTCAGTGGAAATTTTTATGGACAACTTCTCGGTTTATGGGCAAATGTATGAAGTCTGTCTGAACAACTTGGAGAAGATATTAAGGAGATGTGAAGAGACAAATCTTGTGCTGAATTGGGAGAGGTGCCACTTCATGGTGAATGAAGGTATTGTGCTTAAGCACAAGGTTTCCAAGGAAGGGCTGGAGGTGGATAAAGCGAAAATTAAGGCCATTGAAAAGCTTCCACCTCTAGCAAATGTGAAGGTTGTCAGAAGTTTCCTTAGATATGCAGGATTTTACCGTTGTTTTATGAAGGACTTTTCGAAGATTGCTCGACCATTGAGTGTGTTGTTAAAGGCTGACATAACGTTTGACTTTGATTCACAATGCCTCAACACATTCAAAATACTGAAGAACGCATTGATAATCGCACCTGTGTTGATCGCATCGGACTAGACAAAGCCATTTTAGCTTATGTGTAATGCTAGCGGTTATGCGATGGGGGCAGTGCTAGCACAGAAGAAAAAAATAATGTTACACCATATTGCATATGCGAGTAGAACATTGAACCCTGCCCAAGCAAATTACACTACAACTGAGAAAGAGCTTCTTGCGATGATCTTTGCGTTGGAAAAATTTAGAGCTTACTTGCTAGGATCCAAAGTGATAGTTCACACCGACCACTCAAAAATAAAATATTTAATGACCAAGAAAGATGCAAAGCCGAGGTTAATTCGATGGGTTCTCCTCCTCCAAGAATTCAACATGGAAATCATTGACCGCAAGAGGACGGAGAACCAGGTTGCGGACCACCAATCAAGATTAGAGAATCCGGAAGTAGACCGCAACAAGTCGGAGGTGAATGCATCCTTTCCAGATGAGCAGCTGTTCAAACTTGAAGAATTACCATGGTACACAGATGTTGTCAATTACCTGGTCTGTGAGCAATTTCTAGAAAATTATACAGCCCACCAAAAGAGGCGGCTTATTCATGAATGTAAATCCTACTATTGGGACGAGCCGAATCTTTACAAGAGGGGGTTAGACCAGATCTTGCGTCTATGTGTACCAGAGACTGCTTATCAGCGCATATTGTCCCAATGCTATGACTCGTTGTATGGTGGACACTTTGGAGGTCAACGTACAGTAGCAAAAGTGTTACAAAGTGGGTATTTTTGGCTAACTCTATTCAAGGATGCATGAGATTATTCTATGAGATGCAACAAGTGCCAACGCAAGGGAAACATTTCATGAAAGAATGCGATGCCAATGAATATTAAATTAGAATTGGAATTCTTCGACGTGTGGAGCATAGTCTCTTCCCCTCTACTGTTATTGAATTTGATTGTGCTGAGTTGGTGGATTGCATTAACCACGAGGGTTATGATTTGTCCTAGCTTGTTGGTGGAAGAGATTATCCACCTATCTAAGGCTCTCCATGTTGAGTCCTTCGTTTAGCGTTAGAGATCGGTGAATGGCGTAACTCACTTCTGCTAGTGCGATAGTTTATGTCAAAAAATTTTAGAATCTTTTTTTGGTAAATTGATAGGATTTAGGGTTTAGGGTTATTTGTAAATTTACTAGGATGTTTTCTTCTTTTTGGTTCTCCTAAATTTCTGTGAGAAGAACTTGGGTTATTTGGTATTCTGCCGTGTTTGTTCTAAATAAAATAAAATAAAACATTAATGCTACTTTAATTATCAACCAATTATTTACACAAAGAATATGTACAAACTTTTGAAGTATACAATCCAATTTCAATCAACTCTACTATTATATGCACTTAAAAGAAATAAAGTTTTGTGGCAAAGAAAAAAAAAAGAAAGAAAAACCTAATGTTGTGGATAAGCTGATCGCAGACTCGAAGGCAAACAAGAAGAATTCCGCCATGTCCGACCATGAAGCTTCAGAATCTCTTTAGCTTTCTCTTTCGCTTTCACTCCGGCGCCGACCACTTGAAGCAGAAAACAAAGCTTCGTCACAACTCCGAGCCGCACCATTTCCTGGAGAACGCTTTGGCTCGCCGAGAATCTCGCAACGGAGCACAATATCCCAACCGCCTTCTCACTTCCAAGCGACGAAACTCTCAGAATCTTCTTCGACACGACGGCGATCCCCGCCGCGTGATTCAACAGCCCCGCTCTGCCATCAGCGCAGCCACAGAGCAGATCAAGCACCACAAGAATCATCTCGTTCAATCGCTTCTCCGATGAATCAAGATCGAGGAGGAGATCGACCAGAACCGGAACCGCGCCGGCTTCAACCGCCTTTACTCTGTTTCTGATACTCGAACAGACACCGATTAGCAATTTCAACGCCGATTTCGAGGCTTGTTTGGAGATCTGATCTTTAAGTATTTGGACGATTTCGATGAAGAAATCGGTGGTGAGATTGAGGATTTGAATCTGATCTGCAACTTCGAACATTGAATTGAGAAGCATTATTGAATATGCTCGAGAGGAGTAGCTTCGATTTTGTAAGATTTTGGTTAAGGTGGAGATGAAGATGCCGCCATTGTTGGAGAGGAGAAATTTCAGAGAGGATTCGGAGATTTGGAGTTTGTAAAGAATGCTCAAAGCTTCATCCCCTAAATTTGCCGACATGTCGTCAAACGCGTAATCTGCGTCATTACATAACCAACATTAAATTATCAACTTATATTATACATTATATTACACATTTATAATGAAGGGATAATGTTTAAAGTTCAAACTTTTGCTTTATTATTATTATTGAAAAAAAGAAAAAAAGAAAAAAACTATGCTTAAAAGTTAAAAAGGAAATAATATTACATTTTATCACTAGATTTTGAGCTAAATTTTTATTTAATCTCTAAATTTTAAAATGTTATACTTTTATCCTTCATATCTAAGTTTTGAATTTTATTTTCATTTGGTTCTTAAAATTCGAAGTTAGATTTACACTTTTAACTTTGATTCTTAGACTTTAAATGAGTATTAAATTCTTATTAATTAATTTTTTTAAAAAATAAATTAATTATAATCAAACTATTTTTCGACATTGAAAGTTTAATAATATATTAGACACCTTTTAAAGTTGACAAATTTATTAACAAAATAGGTTTAAGAAACTTTCAATTCACTTTTTAAAGTTTAAAACTAAAAGTTATAAATTAGATTTTAAAATTTTAAATTTTAGGTTAGTTGTTTCACAATTTTGTTTAAAACTGTTTTAATCTTTATTAAGGAATATTTCACTAATTCTTACTTAAATTCTGAAAATAAAAGCACATATTTTAGGCTCGACAATAATTTAATTTATGTTTTTTTTTCTTTAAAATTAGGGTTTTTTCTGCAATTTCTTAACTATACTTTTATTCCTCTTAAATAAATAAATAAATTCAAATTCTTATCGAATTCTAAAAATTAATTTTTTTTAAAATTTTCTTAGATTAATCTTGGCATATTAAAAATAGATAACTAGTATTTATAAATTTAATTTTCGAAAACTAAAAATAAAAAATTGAATATAAATAAGCTCTTAAAAATAAAAAGTAATTTTTTTAAAAAAATAGTTTTCAAATTTAACTTGAAAACGCTCCTAAAAAGTAAATAAAAAAGGGGAAAAAAAAACTAGAGGAGAGTTTTGTATAGTACCTTCCAAGCCAGACTCCACGTTGGTTGTAGAACTACAAACAAGCCCAGCCAAGAACTCCACAACTCCAGCAGCTTCCATGCAACGTTTATTAGTTTCATTCGCCGCAGCAATAGATCGAAGACGACGAAGACAATTCTGTTGAGAGAATGGAGATAACTTAGCATCAGCGAGAATCCGAACGACTTGCTTTCGGTCGACTGGGGGCTTCGGCGTCGGTATCCTCTCAACACCGCTTGTAGCATTGGCGGTGCACCAAGCTTGAATGACTCGTCTTAAAGTATGGTTGGGAGTGATATCGAAGTCTAACAAAACGACCTTCGAGACAGGACATGTCTTATGTTTGTCAGAAAACAACCATTTCTCGATGTTTTCACGATCGTAGGTTATGCCGGAGGCGATCGTGACGGGGTCTTTCATGATTTGCAAAGAGATGGGACAGAGAAAGAAGGGAGGAGGGTCAATTACTTCTTGATCTAATTCTGCCATGACGGTCGAGAGAGAAAGGAAGAAAATGGTTGGAGAGATGAGAGAAAGAGTTGTTGTGAAGTTGTAAAAATATAGGTTTGAATTGAAGAGAGGATCTTGGCTTTGGTTGTTTAATTTATATTCTTGTCCCAATTGGGTTGGCCATTCAAAGAAAGAGAGAAAGTCAAACTTGGAAAAACAAACATATGACAGAGAGAAGACTTTTCTTTTTAGTTTTGAATATGAAAAAAAATGGTATTGCGGCTCAAAGTTATCTACATCGCCAAAGAGTTATAGCCTATGTTTTTGGTCAAAATATAACGTTAGATACATATGACAAATCACGTGATGATATTACATATAAATCGAAAAATTTCAAGTACTACAATTATGTCATACTCTATATGTTCACACTAAAAATTTATCTTTATACATATTAATAGATCCTACATTATTTTTAAAATCATATTGACATGAATAATAATGAATGGAATACGTAGTATATAATTTTTTCTATATACTACCATAGTATTAGAAATTTTCTCCATACTTATAAGTCATAATTTCTCGTCATCTTTACAAAATAATATGTGCCAAAAGTAAAAGAAAATTGCAAAGTTAAATTACAATTTGTATGTGGTGGTTACAAATAATTAATTTTTTCTCAAGTATAGATCAAGACATACTTTTTAGGAAAAATATCAATTTATACTCTTGAGTTTTGGAGGTTGTGTCAATTTAAACCTAAACTAATAATTGTATCAATTTAAATCTTGAATTTTGGGTTGTATGAATTTAAACCACGAACTTTTGGGTATGTATCAATTTAAACCTCAAACTAATAATTCTATCAATTTAAACCATGAATTTTCTTACTATCAATTTAAACTTTGAATTTTTATAAATATATTAATTTAAACCTTGAATTTTTATAAGTGTATCTAAATAAAACATAATGGAGAGTTTAAATTGATACAATTATGGAAGTTCAAGGTTTAAACGATACACTTATCAAAGTTCTAGTTTAAATTGATACAATTATTAGTTTGAGATTTAAATTGATGCAATTCCCAATGTTCAAAATTTAAATTGATCTAATTATGGCTGGTAACCGTTTATTTTTTTTTATTTTTTATTTTTTTGGAAAATTAAGCATATATCATCCACATTTCTTACAATGATTTACATCTTTCTTGAGTATAATGATTGAATTCTTAGTCAAATTCCAAAAATAAAAACAACTTTTTGAAAGCTATTTTTTTTTTAGTTCTCAAAATTTAGTTTGTTTTTTTAAACCATTAGTGAAAAATAGATAACAAATGAAGAAATTTGGAAGTGGAAGTAATATCCATAGACTTAATTTTAAAAAACAAAAACTAAAAATAAAATAATTACGAAACGAAACACATAAATTTAGGGTTTAACATGATTTTTAATGAGATATCGACACAACACTATGCTGTGTATTTTTAGGAAATGAAAGCAAGAAATTTACAACATTATTTAATTTTAAGAAATTGTATTATGGTTCATTTTGAAAACGTTATGATCATTAAGAGCTTGGTTTAGTTATGTTATATAATGAAAACCATCGATTTGTCAAAGATTGATAATATAATGAATATCAAATAGAATTAAGAAAAAAAAATACACATATTTTACACGAAAAAAACACACAAGTGTAGAAAGAAAATAAATTATAAAATTGTGGAGTATCTCACACCATAAAATAATTAGTTATTCCTTTTATTATTCATTGATTTTTTTTTATGGAACTCCGTAATGTTTAGTGAAAAATACTTAGGTACATCATGGACAATAATTATCTTCGTGCATTCTATCAAATTATCTAATAATAATTTGACATGTGACAAATTTTTACTGTTTTTTTTAAATATATATATTGCGTGAGTGATTAGAGTTGATGGATAAATATAGGTGCATATTATAATGCACCCAAGTATTGTCCTTATTTAATATCAACACCCATAGACCATAATGTTGGTTGAAAAACACTTTCGATTCCTAAACTTTTATGAAAGTAACAATTTAGTCTATAAACTTTAATAAGTAACGATTTAGTTCCTATCGTGAAAAACATTAGTATAATATAGTGAAATTGCTTACACATGTATATTGATAAATTGCTCAAGAATCAAATTTATTCATAAACTATGAAGGCTGAGTTATAAAGTTGAAAGTATATAGACTAAACTTTTATCAACTAAAATTCAAAGATTAAATTGTTACTTTCATGAAAGTTTAGGAACCAAAAACATTTTTTAACCCCGGGAAATTCAAACAAGTATTCAGTTTAATTTTTAAAAAATTTGATCAAGAATGATAAACTCGAAAAAAATACCATTTGAAAAAGTATTTTGTTTTGAGATGGAAGTTCATTTTATCTAATAAAAATAAATCTCTTTTTAAAATATCCATAAAAATATTGGGACCAAAAATTTCATTGGATTGTCATTTCCGGTGGATTTTGGCACATGTTTTTTGAATGGGGCAATTCCGGTGGGGGAAGAGACGGCGGCGGAGAAAAAGGATAAACGTAAATGACGCATACAATAGGTTTTATTTATTTTATTTTATTTTATTTTTTTATTATTATTATTATTATTATTATTATTATTATTATTATTATTATTATTATTTTGTTTGAAGCTGCCTTTTTTTCCCAACTCAAAATAAATTTTGTCAACGAAAAGGATTTTTGTGAAAGATAATATATAAATAAATTTAATTATTATTTCACTTTGTGATGCATGAACCAATCAAAACACACAAAAAAAAAAAAAAAAAAAAAACCCACATCACAAGAAACAAGTAGAGGTCATGATCATGATGATGGAAAATGAATTTGTTACAAATGGGTACATTACGACAAATATCAATTTATATTCCTAAACTTCGAAAGTTGTATCAATTAAAATTTTGAACTAATCATTATATCAATTTAAACTTTGAATTTTCTTGAGTTATATCCATTTACACCTTCATCTAGATTTCGTTCAACCAATATCGTGTGAAACGTATGATTTGAATTAATTAAATTTCAAATTTTTCATTATGATTATGTTTGAAAATCATCCATAAATTGATTTTCAAATGTGTGGGTTTTACAAAATGAACAATTAGAGTAAACGAATGAACAATTCTCAAAGGATTTTTTTTTACTACGAATTTATATTGATTCATTTATGAAATGTTAGGGGCTTAATTGATGTAATCATAAGTTTCATACGAAGTTTTTCCAAACGAAACGTAATGAAGGATGTAAATTGATACACTTACAAAAGTTTAGTATTTAAATTGATATAATACCTAAAGTTTAAAGGTATAAATTGATGTTTATCTCTTTATTTATGAAATAGTTTATTTTTATAAAAAATTTACAAATTTATTGAAGACAAGATTGAAATGTTATAGCCGTATTAGACATAATATAATAAACTATGTTAAAATATTATTTTTATCTATGTACTTTGAGATTTGTTCAATTTTAGTCTTTGTAGTTTAAATAAACGTTAAATTTAATCCATCGAATTTTTTTTTATATGGAAATTGGCTAAATAATAATAATTTTCATTTAAGGAAATATAATGTGTTAAAATATTTCCAAAATTTATAGGAAAAATGCTTATAAAAACACAAAGTTATTATTATTATTTTTTTTAAAAAAAACAATAAACTAGCATAGTGACTAAATTTAATTTTTATTAAAAGTAGGGAAATTAAAATTAGACATTTAAAAATATATGGACTGAAATTGAACGAATGTAACATGTGACTAGAATAGTATTTTAACCTATAAACTATTTATGTATAATATATATGTGAACTTTAAAAAATGTTAAATATAAATTTACGGAAGACAATTTAAAAAATTTTAGAACTAAACTTGCAATTTAATATTTATATAGTTCTTGTTTCATATAATATGAAAACAGAGTCATAGAAACTTAAGTTTATGTTTGTATCTAATATTTGGATGGTAAGATTTTAAAAAAATAAATAAATAAAATAAATCAATGATCCAATATTAAAAGAATGAATGGATCTCACAATCAGAACTTCTTAAAATCCTATATTCATCTAATTTTTTTTAAAATGTATATAATCTTTTTTTAAAAAAGAATAATTTATCACATACCAATTTATGTTGAATATTTAGATGGCTCGTATAAAGATAGATACAATACATGATGTACATAAATATTTTCTATATATTAATATAATGAGAAAAAAGATTTAAGTAAACAAATAAATGCAGCAATTACCGACATCTTTTTTAATTATAATGCGACAAATATGTGAATTGATTCGAACAAATTGGTCTATTTTAGGTTTATTTCAAAAAAGGAAAAAAAAAAAGGGGTCTATTTTAGGTTGACCTAATTTAATGAGTAATTAATAAAGTATTGGTACCAACTATTACGTAATAATTGTGCCTTCTCATGATAAAGTTAATTTTAAAAGAAGTATAATGGGTGGTAATATTATCTCACTTTCATGAATATTTCAAAATTAATTTGATAGTAAAATTTTCTTTTAAAATTTTGAAGAAAATTGAAATTTAATATGAGATAACGATGACTTGAAATGAAAATTTGAATCAATCTCGTACATTTATATTTCAATATTAATTTTGAAATATTCCTAAAAGTTTAGGTATAATATTGCACATTTTAGAACTTTGGGAATATTTTTAAAATACATGGAAAAATTCAAATGTTATATATATATATAATTTACCCCTTCAAATTTCATTCATATTTTTTTTTTTTTTGAAAGTTTCCAATTTTACATGTATTTTTTATTTTATTAAGCTCTCATATGACCATGCTCTCCTAAAAAAAAGTTAAAATATACATTCAGACTCCAAACTGAAAATTATAATAGATTTAGTAGTTTATAATTAGAATTTAGTCTTTAAGATTAATAAAAACTTTCTAAATAGTTTCTACAGTATGAACTATTTATAAGAAGAAACTATTTATGAAATTTTATCAAATTATAAAGACCAAGTTTTAACTTTTAAAATTATAGAGAATTTGATTAAATTTATAATTTAACTACAAAGATATATTGATATTTTTTTTTTCAAATGAAATTGTTTAGGAATAAATAATAATCGGTATAATTGAATTTTTGAGTAAATTTTAAATGGAAAAGTATTTGTCTACACATCAATACTTTCTCTTGTGATATATATTTTAGTGACTCAAAATTACATTACACAACATCTCATTTCGGATAAATATGAACATTTTGAGACTATTAAGACAATTTAAAATTATTTAGGTTAAATGACAAAGTTTAGTCCTAAAATGTATATTTAAATTTATTTTGGTCGATTTTTAAAATTATCAATAGATCCTTCACCTATTGAACATTTTTAGATCTATGATCTAATCACAAATTTGTTGAAAATTTAGGTTTAACCATTTGGTTTTTAATTTGTTGTTTTTGAAGATTTGCAATAATTTTCATATTTGTTAATAAAGTTTTTGAATTCATAACCAAATTTCTTAAACAAAATCAAGTTTTTTAGGTCATGTTTGTTAACAATTTTTTTTAAACAAATATGCTTATTTACTCACTTTTTTTTTTTTTGTATAGTTTGCATTTTTTTTTCAAAGAAATATTTGAATTCTTAATATATTTCAAGAATAAAAACAAATTTTTTCATAAATTGGTTTTAAAAGGTAGTTTTTGCACTTATTTATAAAAAAAAACTAAGAATTCAAATATTTTCTTAACAAAAATGAAAACCAATGTAAGATAAAATAGAAGACAACGATTACGATTTTCAGAAACAAAAAATTATATTGGTTATCAAACCAGTTGATACTATTTAATTTTCAAAATTTGACGTGAATTTTAAAAATATTTATAAAAAAAAGTAGATAACAAAACAAACCAATTAATGAACGTAGTGTTTGTAAGTTTTTCTTTTTTTAAAAAAAAAACCAAATAATTATTTCTATTAATTAGATATATAAAGCTCAATTTATGTATAACATAATCGATTAATTGTTTTTAAAAATATTTGAATATGTCAAAGAACAATTGGATACAAAATTATAAATTGAAAGTTGGATTTTATAGACAGTTTAAATTCAAGTTTAAGAATAAACACAACACTCTAATTTATAATACACTTTATTATTAATTTGTCAAAATTAATAATGATGTTTAAAATTGCGATATTAGCAACAGAATCCAAAACATTAAAATAGGTTTGGAGAAGTCGGCCACTAACAACTTGGAAATGCCCTCTCAAAAAAAAAAAACAAAAACAAAAACAAAAAACAAAAAACAAAAAACAGAAAAAAAAAACAAAAAACTTGGAAATGTAAAACGTGTAAAATAAAAGCCAACTGCGGCTGCGCAACCGGTTGGTTTAGTTTAGTTTTGTATATTTGTGTATCACGTATCTATTCAAATTTGTAGTTCTTTTCATACTTGAAACTATTAAAGAAATTAAAATACCATTATCAACCCTGTATTTTAGTTCTGGTATAGTCAATAGATCTTAAATTTAAGTATATTCATATTAGCTTTCGATAAGAAAATTTAATTCATGAAAATGAGGTTGATTTTGTTGATTTGTAGTATAAATGTTGCGGTCTCTAATTTTTATCCTTTGATTCTTTTCCTTGAATGCATAAATTTTAATCTTTACCTTAAGTTTATTAATCTTTTTGGATGATCGACCTTTAAGCTTGATGATAACACCATAAAAGTGTTATTTTCCTAGCCTAATTCGGGTTTGTTCATGGATTTTACATGTTTATTATGCTATTTTGTAAGTATTGAACAACTAAGAGGTAGAATCCGTGGAGCTAAACCAGGATGAAAACAAATCAAATCGGAGATCTAGAGCATCAACCATGAAGAGAAAGAAGAAAGATGACCAAATTGCCCTTGGCACTGGTACAATGGTGCTATGCCATGTGCTATGATGCTCAAAGGCAGAATGCACCAATTTTGGAGAGTGTTGCAACGCTATCTTGGAGTGCAACGACGCTCCGAACTTTGACAAACATGGAAGAATGTACGCTGCTAGAGCATAGCGTGCAGCGAAGCAACACGCGAGGTTTGCGCTACGGAAAACAACTAAAGCATCGCGACGCCAACCCTTTTATATGTGTGTGTGTGTGTGTTAGCCATTCTAGGTCAAATTATGCTCGATTTGGATGCCTCCACTCTTATTTTATTTGTATTTTCTTCTTCCCAGCCATAAACTCTTTTAGTTTTTCATTAATTAATATTTGAACTTCATCTTGGCACATTATGTGGCTAAGGTAAGTGCTTCTAGCTTAGGGTTAAGTTGAATTCATTTAAGTGGTTGTGAGAACTCATATCAATATTTTGCTGCTTTATTTCTCGGATTTCTTAATGTATTTTACTATCTATGCTTAGAATTTATTGTGGTTGATCACTCATGGTGTTTTCTTTGCTTTGCTAGAGAAAAGTATGTTTATGTGTCAAATCTCATTTATGGCACAAATTAGAGCATGCTTGTGAGTAATTTGTAGGTATAGGATCAGTATGACAACCTTAGAGGGGGGTGAATAAGATTTATTTAAATATGAAAACTTTTTACTATTGTGGGCTCAATTGAGCAAATTAATATACTATTTGGAAAAAAAAAATTAATTTAAACAATAGTTTTATACATATGCATTCACTTTAAATGACCAATAAAATGACATTAACAAATTTAAGCATCCAATTTAATTTTCATAATAAGGTTGATAATATAAATATGCAAAGATAAATTCAACCAACCTAAGTAAACAAATGGGACCAATTAATCTCAATAATAAATCATAGTAATTAATTTCATGCAAATAAAATATAATAACAAGTTAATTGAAAAATTAAATTGAAGAGAGATAGAGAAAATGACACCGAAAATTTTATAGTGGTATGACACAACCCGGCCTACATCCACTTCTCAAGCTCCTCTTGGATATGTCACTCAAATTTGACTCTTTCCACGACTTAAAGTCGAATCGCGACAACAATCATTTTTTGGGTGCAAGAACAAACTCGATCCTTTTCACCGTTGAGAATCAAACCATTACAATAACTCTTTTTCCAAGATCAAGAGCCAACCCTTACAAAAGTTTAGAAAAATAAAGAGTACACTTGAAAAACTCTCTAAATAGAGTAGATTTACAAGTTTAAGCATTCAATGAATCCATCCCCATAGCATAAAATATCTCTCTCAATAAGAAAATGAAAAGAAAAAAAATTGAAGCTTAGAGATAGAGCAACAAGATTTGGGTGATGATGTAGGGTTTCTGATTGACATTAAGAAGTGGCTAGTTGTTCAGTTCCAAATGAAAGATCTGGATGACTCATAGTATGTTCTAGGGATCCAGATCATTCGAGATCATAAGAACAAGAGGTTAGCCTTGTCTCAGGCAGCGTACATCGATCAAATGTTGATCAGGTACAGGATGTAAGATTCCAAGAGGGATTTGTTACTCTTCAGGCATGGAATCGTTTTGTCTAAGGATCAATGTCTTAAGACACCTCAAGAGGTTGAAGAGATGGGACGAATTCTCTATGCTTCAGCTATTGGAAGCTTAATGTATGCAATGTTGTGTACCAGACCCAACATTTGTTATGCAGTAGGAATTATCAGTCGTTATCAGTCCAATCTAGGATTTGATCATTGGACAGCGCTCAAGATGATCCTCAAGTATCTTCGGAAAACGAGGGACTACATGCTCGTATATTGAGATAAGGATCTGATCCTTGCAAGATACACAGACTCTGACTTTCAGACAGATAGAGATTCTCGTAAATCGACATCGGGGTCAGTGTTCACTCTAGATAGAGGGGTTGTAGTGTGGCGAAGCATCAAGCAAGGATGCATCGCAAACTCCGCTATGGAAGCCGAATACGTAGCCGCTTGTGAAGCTGCTAAAGATGTTGTTTGGCTGAGGAAATTCCTTACAGATTTGGAAGTTTTTCCAAATATGGATATGTCAATCACTCTTTATTGTGATAACAACGAGACTGTGGTAAATTCGAAGGAGCCTCGAAGTCATCGTAGAGGCAAGCATATAGAGTAGAAATATCACTTGATCAGGGAGATTGTGCATTGCGGTGATGTGATAGTCACGAAGATCGCGTTGGAGCACAACGTTGCTGATCCATTTACAAAGGCTCTCACGGCTAAAGTGTTTGAGGGTCATCTAGAGAGTCTAGGTTTGCGGGACATGCGGCATCTTGTTTAGTGAAAGTGGGAGACGATACTAAGGTATAGTATATACCTTAGTTTATTGTACATTGTACTTGTATTTTATCATATATTGTACATTAGTCTCCCGAGGTATTAGGACAAGTGGGAGATTGTATATTATACTTGTATTTTATCATGTATTGTACATTAGTCTCCTGAGGAATTAGGACAAGTGGGAGATTATTGGGATTGATGTCCTAATTTTCCCGGAGTCTCGTAGTTTTTAATATATACACATTGTTATGAATAAAATAAGAATTATTTTATTTGGCATTTACTCATATCCAATAAACAAAGCTCCATGGTTATTGTATGTAAACTTAAACCTGTATATCAGATATATAAGTGGATCATGCCTTAAGTGATAACCTAAAAAGGTCTGCAGTATAAGGATTAAGGAGGGATACCTGATCCTGGTGACACTACGGATACAGTCCACTTTGTAGAGGTTTGCAAGTGTTGTGAACTACTATAGATGGTAGATTCTGACCATTCATGTGGAGATATGCGAGCGGGGGTGTCCTATACAAAGAATTTGTATAATATCAGACCACGAGATGACTAGTCTCTTTATATAACGTCGGTGATACTTGAGACTTACATCTCACCTAAACGACCATAGGTGACATGACCTCAATCCTGATTTTTTTGGAAACTCCTACCTTTGAGGGCGATCCTTTAATTAGTATAAGTGAGAGTGGCCAGATTGTCAACTCAACATGCTTACCTTTTTGGGGATTTGTCTGATCTGGGAGCTGGAAACTTAGTTACACAATATGGAATTCACTCCTTCCTTGAAGCAGGGGTAAGTAGATAAATTGATCCTTTAAGGGCTAATTCCGGATCTTGAACATAGTGGCCACAACTTCTCTTTGGAAGAGAGGACTCAGTCATAGTAGGACTATAACTTATGTTCATTAGAGGGATAAGTGGTACTTAAGGAGTTAGATGTAACTATAGGGGCATAACAAGTATTGGCCCAGCTGTACTTACGAGCGATCTGAAGGGTTATCGCACTGTTGATTGGTTGATATGGCACATAATACATTTGTAGTAAGGAGAGTGCAGTTGTCGGTCTTTAGTGGAGTGTTTGGCAATTAACGGATGGTGGATCCCGTGATTAAAAATTTTAGTAAGTTATTCACGTATCATTGGAGCTTCAAGCTATAGGTCCATAAGGTCCCCTTGGTAGCTCAATGGATTCAAGTTGAGAATCAGTTCTTAGTGTTGATTTGAAATGTTCAGATTGACAAAAGAAAATTCGATTATATATTCTATGATCAGTATGGTGTATGAGATACATCAAGTGGAGGATTAATGTGAATGAGATTTACATTAAGTACCATGAAATTGAAAAAGAACTATGGTTTATATGTTTCATGAGATGAAATATTAAAACTATAGGTTATAAATATAATATGGTAAGTTGGTTATCATATTTATTTATAATAATATTATTGGATAATTATATATTTTTCTCTAATAACCAATTGAGTGGGAGATTATTGGTGGTTTCATGGTAACCGTGAGATAAAAGGAAAAATGTTTTTCTAAATTTAGTAAGATTTGAGATTTTCCATTCTCGGAAACTCACTCACGGAAAGGCTGTCAAGTGAAAAAGATTCACTAAACGATAGCTAATGAGAGACTAAACGATCGTGGAGTGACACTACACAATAGTTCACTCAGCTGGTCGTAGCTAAACGATCGTGGAGTATTTGCTATACGATCGTGGAGTATTTGCTATACGATCGTGGAGTATTTGCTATACGATCGTGAAGCATTTGCTAAACGATTGGGCATTCATCTATACAATAGACTTTTGTTATCTCCCACTTGCTCAATCGTTTACACGATTGTTATTCCTCCGTTCTCTTCCTCAAACCAAGTCCACACAGAGCCCACACTTCTGAATTCTCATACCGAGAATACCAAGGTAGCCATTGTGGTGGTGTCTAGAGATGTCTACGAGGCGGGGCGGGGCCAGGGATGCCATTCCCCATCCCCATCCCCACTCCCCATTTCATTCCCCATCCCCGTGAAATTCTTCATGAGGATCGGGGCGGGGATTCTCTGCAGGAAATTTTTCCCTGTTACCTTTTTTTTTTTTTTTTTTTTTTGGTAAAAAGTCAATTAATTTAAATTACCAATATGAGCAAATTGTAATTAAATAATCAACTTTATCACTAAATTGGTTATTATGGTTAGTTTTACATGATAATTTGAACTTAAAGATAAATTACTCAAATTTTTGGCCTAAGAAAGTTAATTAAGTTTTTTTAGTAGAAAGAAATAAATATAAATCAAATTATTCACATATATAATCTAAATTTGAATATTCAATTTAAACATATTCATTATTTTTTGCAATAAATAATCAAATTTAAAATTTAAATGTAATATTTATATAATAATAATAATAACATAACTCTAGATAACTATACTAAATAAATATGTAGAAACTAATCGGGGTGGAGACGAGGAACGGGGCGGGGATGGGGAATGCATTCTATGTCCCCGTCCCCGTTTAGCTCACGAATTTTTTTTTCCTCCACTCCCTCCCCCATTCCCCGCCTAATCGGGGAATCCCCATCTCCGTGGAAAAATTGGGCATCTCTATGGTGTCTTACTCATTACTCAACTCGACTGAAGTCGAGGTTTTTGGAGGTCGTTCGTTGTGTTTACGGTGTTCGTATGGTGGTTGCTAATTGATCGTGTTGTGTAGCAGTCGTTGTGTTCGAGCGTTCGTATGTTGCTGTCTGGAAGACAGAACGAGCGTTCGTGATCGATAGAGTTTGAAGATGAGTCTTCAAAGGTATGATGTTCTATCCCTTGATCTTATTATAAAGCATGTTGTAATTTCATGTTGTGCATGACCAGTTAGTTTCCGTTTCTTGATTGTAATTGTGGATGTTCAAATACGAATGAAATTTGGAACGATCATTCTGCTGCTCATGGAAATCCTCATATCTGATTTCTTTTAGTTCCTGCCTTGTAATAATAGTATGTTGGTAGTTTGTTGATAGTATGCTATTTTAGGCTTTCTGGTATTTATTATATTGCATGCAAACTAGAAAAACTTGATAGCAATATAAGCGATAGCCTTATACATTGATAGCAACATAAGTGATAGCCTTATACAATGCTATCAATGTTGAAGGATATCACCGAAATCTACTATCTCCATTTCTCATCTAAAGTTTATTGATGGATTTATCTCTGTTTCCTATAGTCTGAAGGTAATAAGTATGCTTTCTATACTACAACTTGATATCATTACTTGGATATCAATAGTGATTCATTTGATATCATTAATTTGTTGATTTTTTAATTATGGCTATCAATTTGTAGAAGGTTACTGATAGCATTTGTGATTTGTTGATTGTTTAATTGTGCTATCAATTTATACTTTTTATAACTACTATCGGTGGTACTCTTTTATTGTTATCACTAATAGTATCTATCACTGATACTGTCACTAATATATAACATTAGAAGGACATCACCAATACCATCTCTAAGTGATATCCTTAATAGGCTACTGTCAATGATATGAAGGTAACATTTCTATAAAGTGATATTATTGTTGTTTTTTTTAGTATAAATTGAGAAATGAAAGAGAAAATTATTGGAAGGATCAATATCAACATCTGGAAAAAAAGTGATCTTAGCATTTATTGTTTTATACAATATTAGGATATTATTGTATAATCATGAAGTTAAAACTTACAAGAAAGTTATAACAAAGAATAAAATTGAAAATTTAACCAGACATGCATTGAAATTAGAATGATATAGAATAGAGAGTTAAATGATCCAAAGTTCAAAAAATTTAAACAAGGCATGCAATAGAAAGTCATAACAAAGAATAAAAATTGAAATTTTAACGAGGTATTGAAATTGGAATGAAACGTAATAGAGAGTTAAAGTATTGAAAGTTCAAAAAAATCAAACATGGCATGTGATAGAAAGCCATAGCAAAGAATAAAATTGAAATTTTAATAGGACATTGGAATTGGAATGAAATAGAAGAGATAGTCAAAGGATTGCAAGTTCAGAAAAATCAAACATAGCATAGAAAGTCAGAACAAGTAATAAATCAAAAATTGAATAGAACATTGGAATTGAAATGAAACAGAACAAAGAATCAAAAGATTGTAAGTTCAGAAAAATCAAACATGGCATGGAAAGTCAGAATAAGTAATAAAATTGAATTTTTTTTTTTTTTTGAAGAAAGAATCATATAGCAATACTCATCATGGGCCGATTAGGGTTATAAAATGAACTTGAGGTGGAGGTGTGTAGGATTGTATCAGCAACAGCAGAAGCACAAGGATCATTTAAGCACTCTAATTCACTAATTTTGATAAAATATAAAGCATGCTCTTGCAGAAAATAAGTGAGCTTCAAAACATATCTCTTGTAGAACTTCTTCAAAGCTCCTTCTCCAACTACTATCTTCTCCAAATCTTGTTGTAGACCACCTCAAGATCTTCCCCACTATTCTTTTGGTGCTCTAGATTGAGTTGTGGGCCTCAAAACAAGCTTGAATCAAGGGATGGAGGAGAAATGCTCATTGTAGTAATCTTGTTGAAGAACCCTTTCTTCAACCCGAATTTTCTCTAAAATTCTTTATAGATTGCATGCTCGAATTTCACTCCAATCTCTTCATTATATTGCAGATCAACATGCAAAGGAGAAAGTTGCATGAGTTGTAGCTCATGCTAGGAGAAGACAAGGCAAAGAAGATGTTATTTGTGTGAGCAACTTAGGTGATGGATAATAGAAAACCCAATTTTTCCATTTGTGTTTTGCTTTTCTAAATTTTCAATTTTATCATAAAATCAAAAATGAATTTTCCAAAATTCATTTTAAATTTTAAAAATTGAAAAGTGAAATTAATTTCATAAATTAATTTTAAATAAAACTTAATTAATTTAATATCAAATATTAAATTAATTTTTACACAAATTCATATTTATATATTTAAGTCATATTTAAATATATAAATTCTCTTATTCCATTTAATTCTCAAATTAAATATGTAATTATATCTCATACAATTACTAATTCTCTTAATTCTAATTTAAACGATTCAAATTAACTTATCACGTTATTCTACAGTTAGTCCATTACAAGCTAGTAGGGGGACCTCGCGAACCTAAAGATCATGGGCTCTAACGATCCGAGATTAATTGGCTAAACTCATTAGACCATATTAATCCCCATTCGTTAACTAATGGATCACTCCACTAAAACCCATAATTGCACTCCCCTCACTGTAGACATATTATGTCCACATGATTTAACCATAGTCAGCAAGTCGACCCTTTACAGGTTGTTCGTAATAACGGTTGGGTCAAATATCTGTTTTACCCCGAGATTACGTCTTATTCCTCAAGTCCTTACTGATCCTCTAATGAACAATTGGTTTGTGATCCAATCACTAAACCAAACTTTTTCAGCCTAATGAGAAGGTGAGGCCCCTTGTTCAAGACTTGGATTCAGTACTTAAGAGAACAACCTTTCTCCTATCCCTAAATCGAGTAGGCGTGAACTCCGTCTTGCACCTTATGTCCCCAGCTATCTATCCGGTCTTACCCCTGAAATGGGTGTCTTATTGAGCTGGCGTTGTTGAGTCAACCCTTACCTATGCAAATCTAAGGGCAATCCCGAATAAATAGGAGTTCATAGTTAGCTCAGGATTAAGATCAAGTTACCTAGGTCATTTAGGTGAAATAGTTAGTCTTATACAGTAAACAGCGTTATAAAGTAAGAGTGACTTATTTCTTGGTCTTGATCTTATGCAAACTCATTGCATAAGACGTCCCCACTCCTCATGTCATAACATGTACGAATTAGGATCACATCGTATGTAGCACTTTATAACTCTTTGTAACAACTACAGAGTAGGCCGCATCCAATGGTGTTACCAGAATAAGGTACCTAATCTTATTCATGTACCATAGATCATTTTGACTATTTACTCGAACCTGATCCACTCTCATGTCTCCATATAAAGTTCAAGTACTCATACAATAGTTATGGATCTTAGTTTATTGGATTTAAACTTTCATACAATTTATGAAATCAATAACAAGTATATTGATTATAGAAAATGTTTATCATTTTACAAACTGCAAGTTTTAGGATATAAAATCCAATAATACTCCCACTTGGACTAAAATCCAGTGGATCAATGTATACAAATATATATAATGATGAGTTCACATGGAAAGAATAAAATGTACAAATACAATAAACAGGGCATCACAATACTCATCAATTCTCCCACTTTCCCTAGTGATTTAAAACTCGTAGACCTAGTTCTATTAGGTGACCCTCGAACACTTTAGCCGAGAGGGCCTTCATAAATGGATCAGCTAAGTTGTCTTGGGAAGCAATCTGAGTGACAATGACGTCTCCTCTGTTCACAATCTCCCTGATGAGATGGTACCTCCGTTCGATATGCTTTCCCCTTTTATGGCTTTGTGGTTTCTTTGAATTTGCAACTACTCCACTGTTGTCACAATAGAGAGTGACAGACAAATGCATATTAGGAACTACTTCCAGATCTGTCAGGAACTTTCTGAGTCAGACTCCTTCTTTTACTGCTTCACTTACAGCTACATACTCAGCTTCCATTGTGGAGTCTACAATACAACTCTACTTGATGATTCTCCACACAACTGCTCCTCCGTTAAGAGTGAATATTGACCCCGAAGTTGATTTCCTTAAATCAATATTGGTCTGAAAATAAGAATCAGTGTATCCAGTAAGGATCAGATCCTTAGCACCATACACGAGCATATAATCTCTAGTTCTCTAAAGATACTTGAGAATGTTTTTAACAACAGTCCAATGGTCATGACCAGAATTGGACTGAAATCTGTTGACAATTCCTACGGCATAGCATATATCGGGACAAGTACACAACATTGCATACATCAGACTTTCTACTGCAAATGCATATGGAATTCGATTAATCTCCTCAACCTCTTGAGGTGTCTTAGGACTCTGCTCCTTAGACAGGTGAATTCCATGCCTGAAAGGTAAAAATCCTTTCTTGGAATTTTGCATTTTATACCTAGACAACATCTTGTCTATATAAGATGCTTGAGATAATGCCAATGTTCTGTTCTTACAATTTCGAACTATTTGGATTCCGAGAACATACTGTGCTTCTCCCAAATCTTTCATTTGAAATTGTGAAGCCAGCCATCTCTTAACGTCAGCTAAATATTCTACCTCACTCCCAATGAGTAGAATATCATCAACATACAATACCAGAAAAGCGACAGTTTTGTTGACGATTTTCTTGTATACACATGGTTCGTCAACATTTTGTTCAAAGTCATAAGATTTGATCACAGCGTCAAATCTCATATTCCAGGATCTAGAAGCATGTTTTAATCCATAAATGGATCGATTAGTTTGCAAACATTTTGCTCTTGACCCTGCTGTATCAACCCTTCTAGTTAAGACATATAAATACTCTCTTCAAGATAGCCATTCAGAAAAGTTGTTTTGACATCCATTTTCCATATTTCATAATCATAAAATGTGGCCATGGACAAGAGTATTCTAATAAACTTTATCATGAAACTGGAGAGAATGTTTCTTCAAAATCTACCCCCTCTCTTTGGGTAAACCCTTTTGCCACAAGTCTAGCTTTGGGTAAAAAGGTAGGCGATCGTTTAGAAAGAAGGCGCGTGCGTGTATGGGAACGTATAGTAAAAGCAAGCTGTCGTATAGTCTCTGATTTTACTAAGCGATAGGCAGCACACTACTCTTGAGCAAAAAAAAAAAAATCGTGATTTTTTCAAAATGAAAACAATTTTCATTTTATTCTTTAGTTACGAAAACTGAATGGAACTTCCCACTAATGCACAATTACAAAGAAAACGGCGTGCACAATTATCCCATAATTGTCAAAATAAAATAATAAATATAATCGTATTATATTCATTAACCTATAGTTTAATATCATATATCAACTATAGTGTTTTCTCCTCCACTAGATATAAATCATATTTATATCCAATTTTCCTTCACTTAATGTATCTCATACATAAAGTCAATCATATCATATATAATTAACCAGTTCAATTATATCGTATATAATCGAACTCCCTCTTGTCAATTTGAACATTTCAAACTGACCCAAAAACTGATTCTCAACTTGAATCCATTGAGCTACCAAGGGAACCTTATGAACCTATGGCTCAAAGCTCCAACGATACGTGAATAGTTGACTAAACTCTTTAGTCATGAGATCCACCATTCGTTAACTTCCAGGCATTCCACAAAAGACCAACAACTGAACTCTTCTTACCACATATATATTTCTGTGTCCATCGGATATAACCAATCAACAATACGATAATCCTTCATAGATGCTCGTAAGTACAGTTAGGCCAATTTACTGTTTTGCCCCTATAGTTACATCTAACTCCTTAAGTACCACTAGTCCCTCTAATGAATAATATAACATAGTACCACTAGTCTCGGGCCATAAGAAGGTGTGTGGCGCCACATCGTTCAAGCCCTAGGATCAGCCCTTAAGGGAGCAATCTATCTACTTACCTTTGCTTCGGGGAAGGAGTGAATTCCATCTTATGTAGTTGAGTTCCTAGCTTCCAAATCAGATGAACCCTCGAAGTAGTAGGTTTGAGTCGCCGACCTGGCCACTCGCACCCATGCAAATCAAAGGACCGCCCTCAAAGGCAAGAGTTCCCAACTCACTCAGGATGAGGTCTTGTTACCTATGGTCATCCTAGTGAAGTGAAGTCTCTGTCATGAATGGCGTTATATAACGAGACGTTAACACTTCGTGGTCAGGTCTTACACAAACTCTTTATATAGGATGCCCCCGCTTGCATGTCCTCACACGAATGATCAGGATAAGACCATTTGTAGCAAGTCACAACACTTGTAACTATTCTACAAAGCGGGCCGCATCCGTAGCATTACCAGGATAAGGTTTCCCTCCTATATCCATATACTATAGACCATTTTAGTTATCATTTAAGACATGATCCACTTGTATGTCTCCACATACATGCTTAAGTTACATAATGACAACCAGGGATTTTAGTTTATTGGTTTGTGGTAAAGCAAATAAAACATCCAATGTTCAAATATAAGAAGTGAAGTAAATATCATATATTACACATCAAAAGCGTTCGTACAAACTGTGTTTACAAACTACAGGACACGAGACTTTAGGGCATCATCCTCAACACTCTCCCACTTTTCCTAAAGTGAGTAGGGTGTACAAAAACTAGTACAAAACAATAAACTAGGGTACTAAGGCCCAGTACAATAAAATCTCTCACTTGCCCTAGTCCAACCGCGGGCGGTCTCGTAAACCCATACTTTGAAGATGACTCTCATGTAGGAATGTATCAACAGCAGCGGAAGCACAAGGATCATTTAAGCACTCAAATTCATTAATTTTGGCATAATATAAAGCATGCTTCTGCAAAAAAATGGGTTTCGAGACATACATCTTGTAGAACTTCTTTAAAGCTCCATCTTCAACTGCTATCTTCTCCATATCTTATTGTAGATCACCTCAAGATCTTCCCCACTATTCTCTTGGTGCTCTAGATTGAATTGTGGGACTCAAAACAAGCTTGAATAAAGGGATGAAGGAGAAAAGCTCACTGCTGCAACCTTGTTGAAGAACCTTTCTTCAAACCAATTTTTCTCTCAAAAACTCTATGGATTGCATGCCCGGTTTTCACACCAATCTCTTCATTATATTGCAGATCAATATGCAAAGAGAAGAGCTGCATGAGTTGTAGCTCATGCTTGGAGAAGACAAAGGCAAGACATTGCAATATGTGTGAGCTAGTTAGGTGATGGATAATGGAAAAAAACCATTTTTCCATTTTGTGTTTTTGTTTTCCAATTTTATCTAAAAATCAAAATTTGATTTTATAAATCTATTTTTATTTTAAAAATGAAAATTAATTTATTTCATAAATTAATTATTAAATAAAACTTAATTAATTTAATATCAAATATTAAATTAATTTTAACACATATCCATCTTTATATATTTAAATCATATTTAAATATATAAATTCTCTTATTCTGTTTAATTCTAAAATTAAACATGTAATTATATCTCATATAATTACTAATTCTCTTAATTTTAATTTGAACGTTTCAAATTAACTTATCACGCTATTCTAGAGCTAGTTCGTTACGAGCTAGTAGAGGGACCTCGCGGACCTACAGATCATGGGCTCCAACGATCCAAGATTAATTGGCTAAACTCATTAGACCAAATTAATCCTCATTCGTTAACTAATGGGTCACTCCACTAAAGCCCATAGTTGGACTCCCCTCACTGTAGATATATTATGTCCACATGATTTAACCATAATCAGCAAGTCGACCCTTCACAGGTTGTTCATAATAACGGCTGGGTCAAATATCTGTTATACCCCTGAGATTACGTCTTATTCCTCAAGTCCTTACTGATCCTCTAATGAACAACTAGTTTGTGATTCAATCACCAAACCAAACTCTCTCAGCCTAGTGAGAGGGTGGGGCCCCTTGTTCAAGACCTGGATTCAGTACTTGAGAGAACAACCTTTCTCCTATCCCTAAACCGGATAGGTGTGAACTTCTTCTTGCACCCTATGTTCCCAGCTATCTATCCAGTCTTACCCCTAAACTGGGAGTCTTATTGAGTTGGCGCTGTTGAGCCAACCCTCAACTATGCAAATCTAAGGGCAATTCCGAATAAACATGAGTTCATAGTTAACTAAGGATTAAGATCGAGTTACCTAGATCATATAGGTGAAATAGTCAGTCTTAAATAGTAAACAACATTATAAAGTAAGAGTGACTTATTTCTTGGTCCTGATCTTATGCAAACTCATTGCATAGGACGCCCCCCACTACTCATATCATAACATGTACTAATTAGGATCACATCGTATGTAGCACTTTACAACTCTTTGTAACAACTACAAAGTAGGCCACATCCAATGGTATTACCAGAATAAGGTACCCAATCTCATTCATGTACCATAGATCATTTTGACTATTTACTCGAACTTGATCCACTCTTATGTCTCCACATAAAGTTCAAGTACTCATACAATAGTCATGGGTCTTAGTTTATTGGATTTAGACTTTCATACAATTTATGAGATCAATAACAAGTATATTGATAATAGAAACTGTTTATCATTTTACAAACTGCGAGTTTTTAGGACATAAAACCCAACACCTCAAACACTATAGCCGTGAGAACCTTCGTAAACGGGTCAGCAACGTTGTTCTCCAAAGTGATCTTCATGACGATCACGTCCCCTCGATGCACTATCTCGTGGATCAGGTGATACTTCTGCTCTATGTGTTTGGCACGCCTGTGACTCCTGGGCTCCTTGGAGTTCGCCACAGGACCACTATTGTCACAATAAAGGGTGATGGGCCTAGACATATCTGGAACAACTTCCAGCTCTATCAGGAACTTCTTGAGCCAAACGACCTCCTTGGCAGCTTTGCAAGCCGCTACGTACTCGACCTCCATAGTGGAGTCAGTGATGCACCCCTGCTTAGTGCTTCACCACACTACAACTCATCCGTTAAGAGTAAAAACTGACCCTAAAGTGGACTTGCGATAGTCCTTATTAGTCTGAAAGTTAGAATCTATTTATGCAGTAAGGATCAAATCCCTAGATCCATACACGAGCATGTAGTCCGTCGTTCTCCGAAGATACTAGGTTGTATTTAACTGTGGTCTAGTGACCCTGGCCTGAGTTAAACTGATACCTACTGACTATTCTCACAGCATAGTATATGTCTAGCCTAGTACAGAGCATCGCGCACATAAGATTGCAAACGGCCGATGCATATGAGGCGTCTTAGGACACATGTCCTTAGATAAAGTGACTCCATGCCTAAATGGAAGTAGGCTCCTTTTGGAGTCCTACATCGAGTACTTGAGCAACATCTCGTCAATGTATGATGCCTGAGACAGTGCTAGCACTTTGTTCTTACGATCCCAAAAGATCTTTATTCCCAGAACATACTGAGCCTCTCCGAAATAATTCATTTGGAATTTGGTCGCTAGCCAGTTCTTAACTGCAATCAGTAGACCTACATCATTCTCAATGAGTAGCATATCATCTACAACAACATTAAGACAACTACTAAACCGTTGAAGATCTTCTTGTAGACATAAGACTCGTCAACATTTTGGTCAAAGCCATACGATTTGATCGTAGTATCAAACCGAATATTCCAAGATCGAGACACATGGTTCAACCCATAAATGGACCAATTTAGTTTGCAAACTTTTTGCTCTTGACCTTGTGTAATGAATCCCTCGGGCTACACCATATAAATAGTCTCCTCAAGATTTCCATTCAGAAAGGCCGTTTTGACGTCCATTTGCCAAATCTCATAATCATAATAAGCGGCAATAGACAGGAGGATATGTATCGACTTTAACATGGCAACAGGCGAGAAAGTCTCCTTATAGTCGATTCCCTCTACCTGGTTATAACCCTTTTGCCACAATTCGAGCCTTGAAGGTTTGCACCTTCCCATTAGCACCCTGTTTTCTCTTGTAGATCCATTTACAACCTATAGATCTTACCCCATCAGGTTGATCTACAAGATCCCATACTAAGTTGAAGTACATTGACTCCAGTTTGAGATCCATGGATTTGACCTATTCATCCTGGTCTATATCCTCTATTACCTTTTGATAAGACAACGGATGCTCAACGATGCGATCTGCTACCATAGCCAGGATTTTCGTGAAACCTAGATAGCGAACTGGTAGGTTCGCAACCCTTCCACTACGTCAAGGTTCCCTCAACTCTTGAGGTGGAACCGACCTACCAAATGAACTATCACCAACAACCCTTGCTGATTAAGCAGACCTTTCAATAACTCTTGTTGAAGTTTCAATAGTTTCGTTGGAAAGTTCACGTAGCACGACTTTACTACGTGGACTGTGCTCCCTTATATGATCCTCCTCAAGAAAAGTAGCATTCGTGGAAACAAACACCCTATTTTCCGACGAATCATAAAAGTAACCCCCTCGTGTACCCTTGGGGTAGCCTACAAAGAGGCATAACCTCGATCATGGTTTCAACTTCTTGCGATTTGTCTCAAGTACATGTGCTAGGCAACCCATATGCGAAAGTGATGTAAACTAGCTTTACGCCCATTCCATAACTCCAGAGGTGTTCTTGCAACACTCTTGGAAGGAACACAGTTAAGTATGTATACCGCAGTCTCCACTGCGAAACCCCAAAACGAGTCTAGTAAGAAAGCGTAACTCATCATCGAACAAACCATGTCCAACAAGGTTCTGTTTCTCCTCTTTGCTACACCATTCTGCTAAGGTGTACCTGGTGCTGAGAGTTGGGAAACAATTCCATGTGCTATCAAATAGTCCTGAAACCCTGAATCCAAAAACTCCCCACTTCTATCTGATCGAAGTGTTTTAATCCGTCTATCCAATGCATTTTCAACTTCAGCCTTGAACTCTTTGAACTTTTCAAAGGATTCAGACTTCCGTTGCATCAGATAAACATACCCATACCTAGAATAATCATTAGTAAAACTGATAAAATACTCATAGCCTCCTCGGGCTCGCACATTCATAGGACCACAGAGGTCAGAATGTACTAACTCAAGAGGCTCTTTGGCTCGATAACCTTTTCCAATAAAAGGTCTTATAGTCATCTTACCCCCAAGGCAAGATTCGCACACTAGTACAGAATTTTCTTCTAACTCACTTAGAAGACTATTCTTCACCAACCTCTCAATCCTATTGAGATTGATCTGCTCTAATCGAAGGTGCCCACGTTGGGTATTTTCTTTTGGAGAAATTCATTGACGTTTAGATTGAGTTCCGGCAGATTAAACATCTCTATGCTATGGAGAAAACTTAAGGCTAATAGTCTTAGCACATACAAGTTATTTTCCAGTTTAGCTGTACAAATTTCAACTCCATCTTTAAGAATAAACACTTTATCCACATTAAACGAAAGAGTGTATTTACATTGTAGCAAGCACTTTACAGAATTAAGTTCTTTTTTAACTTAGGAACTACAAACACATCTTTTAAAACAAGAAATCTATTATGTAAAGCTAACTGGATTCCTCCCACTGCCACGGCTGAGATGACGTGCCCAGTGCCTACTCGCATCATCATCTCACCAGCCTTCAACTGTTGCCAGGATCTAGTCCCCTAAAAAGAAGAACAAACATGATTAGTGGTGCCCGAATCAATAATCCAGGCAGAATCATCATTCTCCATGAAACAAGTTTCTAGCACAAGTAAATCATATTTACCTTTGTCCGCCTTGGCCTTAGCCTTGGTTTCCTTCCTTTCCTTTAGATAGTGAGGATAATTCCCCTCCCTGTGTCCGTTCTGGTTGTAATGGAAACATTTTCCTTTTTCAATCGGCGGCGGACACCTCATCTGGGCGACAGGTGGCGGGTTAGCAGGCGCCTTCCCTTTCCCCTTACCACCCTTCTTATTCTTCCCCTTTCCAGAGTTAGAAGTAGAAGGTGCAGACTTCGTCCCCGAGGTCGAACCTCGATGGAACGTTTTAGAAGAGAGGCAACATTTATCTCACCTTTTTTCCTTTCCTTACTTTTCAGTAAAGATTGGTATGTCTGCAACTTGTTGAGGAGAGTTGTAAGAGTATATTCCACTTTGTTAAGAATCACATTGCTAATAAAGTGGAGGAAGCTCTCCGAAATGAATGCAGGATTATGTTAACCTGACTGCCCTCATCGATCCTAGATCCATTCATCTCCACCACATTAAAGTAGACCATCATGTTAAGCACATGTTCACGAACAGAGGTGTCTTCCTCCATTTTGGAGTTGAAGATGTATTTCAGAGCCTTGTGCTTGAGCTATCTAGATGATTGTCCGAATATCCCCCACAGGGACTCCATGATCTCACGCGTTGAGACCATGGACTCATGCTTCTTGGCCAACACGTCATTCAGACTGGCCAAGATATAGGCTCGGGCCTTCTCGTTTGCCCGTGTCCATCGCTCGTACGCCTCTCGAACATTTCGAGAGGCGTTTAGAGCTGGAATAGGAAGACAAACCTCCGTAAGGGCAAACATGAGATCCTCAATGATGAGTATCGTCGTGATCATATGTTTCCAACTCGAATAGTTGTCGTCAGTTAGTTTTTCAACGTTCAATAATGCAATTGTGACTGTAGCCATTTTTAAAATCGTTGCTGAAAAAATGAACAAACTTTTATAAGACTTTGCTAAACCACATTTTAACCAATTAGTTTTAGCAAAACAGTTTCTAAGTACCCTAAGTGATAAGACTTCTATTTTGCAATGATGCCCCAGCAAAGCAGGACAAATGTCACTGGTGGGGTGATCAGATACCCCTTCACTGGGATGAGACATTCTCAACCATTAGGCAAAACCAACTCTTAGAACTGAACCTGACAACCACCATTTGTTCGATCCATAACTGTTAACCCGTAACAATTTCGCGTAAGTGTAACCCTTGTTTTCGGCCCCAGAGTCCTGCCCTAATGCGCCCACCGTAGGGAAGAAGCAAATTAGGACAAGAGACTAAGTAACCTTATCCTCTTATAGGAGATCAAATAAAGAAACGTACAAATCTACCATCCTATAGGGGGACACTCCCAGGGTGCCTCGATGCATAGAAACTTTATTCAACCTAACGAGAGAGACTGTGGGATATGTTATCGCACTTCCCGCTCCCACTTACCATGAACATTCTCTCTATCCACCTTGATATTGACCTACCCAAACACCATCCTTCAAGGGAACACTTTCAGGGTGCCATGAGGCTGAGGATAGGTCTCACGGTGTGGACAATAAATGGAGAAACGCAAGAGTTAAATGAAGCATCAAATGGCCCAAGTACCTCCCATAAATGTTCTACCTAAGGGTTCATTAACCTTGACAATCCGACTACTAATTTTAGTCTAAGCCATTCTTTGATCCGCTCAAAAACAAATTTTATCTTTGAAATAAAACAAGTTCAAATAGTCATATT
Source organism: Benincasa hispida (assembly GCF_027475165.1). Taxonomy (NCBI): domain Eukaryota; kingdom Viridiplantae; phylum Streptophyta; class Magnoliopsida; order Cucurbitales; family Cucurbitaceae; genus Benincasa; species Benincasa hispida. The sequence goes on along the minus strand of NC_143480.1, from coordinate 54,597,446 downwards.
AAACTCTTTAATGGATTGTCCTTAACCTTGCATGCATGAATAAAATCTATCTAACCTTTCCAGGTCGGTTCCTAGGTAGGGATGTTCTATTTCCATCACCTTAAAAACCCCAGCCTAGACAGAACCCGCTTTAGACAAAAGGTCCTTATAGATAAATTTGCTACACTTTAACCTTTTATTAGTCAATTTAATCCTATTAAACTGATTAGAAGATTAAAGCCTAAGGTTGCTAATCATATTAGAACCAAGATCTTAAGTCTATCTCATCCAAGTTTTTAAACAATTTTAAAACCATGATTTAAACCTAAGTTGGCATGCATGTCTTTCTTATTGATTTTAGTTCTAATTTCTTTTTATAACCTTTATAAAAGAAACAACTAAAACATACATTGCCAAACAGCGAGGTATTTATAACTCTTATAAATTTAACCTATGTGTTATGCTTCATGTAATGTTTAGTCATTACTATATATAACTTTTACATACAAGTAACAACCAAGTACACATGCTTTCCATACACCCTTATACTATAACAATTATAATATAAAGATGATGCATGTCAATGCTTTATGCATTCATAAATATAACTCTTATATTATATGATGCATGAGCATGCTCTTACGTAATATAAATCATGCTTTTCTAAATCATAACACTTATGATAAAGAGATGATGCATGACCAATGCATAACCTAAGGTGGGATTTTTCTATATAGCATACTATATAACATATAAATAAAACATACATCCTATATATATTAACACAAATTAATGGACCGGATGAACCACCTCAAAAACTGGAATGAAAAACTCTATCTATTACATTTTTCCACCAAGCAAACCAGTTCACAGGCAAACCGGGTTTTGAACCACCGGGCGAAGCTCCTATCGTTTAGTAAACGCCTCCAGGTAAACGATCATGTAGCGCACATGAAGAAAACGTGTGGATGCTAAACGATCGTTTAGATGACAACAAAGCCGCGAAGCCCGATCGTCTAGACGATCACTTAACACGCGATAGGTAAACGATTTACTACGCGATCATATAGTCAGTAACTAAGGATGAAGCTTGTTGAGCTATACGATCGTCTAGTGTGCGCACGTAAAACAACTCCCGAGTATTCGATACTCAACGATCATTTACCCCATCATCTACACGAACCGACCAATGCTTGGTCATCTTCATCCTCGAAGATCAATAACCCTTGCTACGAAGCTTCTTCACGAACGACTCACAGACTCAAACGACTTTGAAATTACAGACTCGATAGCAGTTAATAATGCCTAAAACCGCAGAGGCCTTTACAATTAACTTGAAATGTAAAAGAATTAAACAAACCAGAAGCTTCATCCCAGAAAACTCCATTAATCCACACATCCAAAAACGATTTAACGCTTAAAACAGAAAGTAGACATGCTTCACCCACCGATAATGTAAATGCAATTCTTTGCATCAATGAATTTGAAATATCAGAAACATGGCTCTGATACCAATCAAAGAAACTCTTATACAAGAGTACCTCTGAGCGGAAGCGGATTTTTCCAAAAGCATTATGACAGAATTACCACATTTACATTCACACAAACAGATATACATCATACTGTAAATTACCAACATGCTTTAAGATTAACAAATAGGAGAACAAGAAAACTTACCAGTTGAAGACTCTTTCTTCTCGATAAATCTCGCTCTCTCCACGACCGAATGCTCTCGCTCTCGCTGGAACATCAAGCTAATCGTTCACCAACACCCGATCATCTACCACGAACGGCCTCCACACGAACAGAAGGAAGATAGAGATGACACCACCACTTGGAACCCTTAGTATTCTCGGTATGAGAATCCAAAGAATGGCTCTGCTCGGATTTTGTAGAGGGGAAGAGGAATCAAGATCATATACAATGATCAAGCAAATGGGAAAAAGTCAAGTCTATCGTATAGACAAAGTGCTTGATCGTTTAGATGAAGTACACGATCGTGTAGGAAAATGGCAGCGATCGTCTATACGATCGTTTAGGAAAAGGTAGGCGATCGTTTAGAAAGAAGGCGCGCGGGTGTATGCGATTGTGTAGTAAAAGCGAGCTATCGTATAGTCTCTGATTTTACTAAGCGATAGGCAAAACACTACTCTTGAGCAAAAAAATTGTGATCTTTGCAAAATGAAAACAATTTTCATTTTATTCTCCAGTTATGAAAATCGAATGGAACTTCCCACTAACGCATAGTTACGGAGAAAACGGCGTGCACAATTATCCCATAATTGTCAAAATAAAATAATAAATATAATCATATTATATTCATTAACCTATAGTTTAATATCATATATCAACTATAGTGTTTTCTCCTCCACTAGATATAAATCATATTTGTATCCAATTTTCCTCCAATTAATGTATCTCATACATAAAGTCAATCATATCATATATAATTAACCAGTTCAATCATATCATATATAATCGAACTCCCTCTTGTCAATTTGAACATTTCAAACTGACCCAAAAACTGATTCTCAACTTGAATCCATTGAGCTACCAAGGGGACGTTATAGACCTATGGCTCGAAGCTCCAACGACACGTGAATAGCTAACTAAACTCTTTAGCCACGAGATCCACCATCCGTTAATTGTCAGGCATTCCACTAAAGACGGAAAGTTGAACTCTTCTTACCACAGATATATTTTTGTGTCCATCGGATATAATAAATCAACAGTATGATAGCCCTTCACAGATGCTCGTAAGTACAGTTGGGCCAATTTACCATTTTGCTCCTGTAGTTACATCTAACTTCTTAAGTACCACTGATCCCCTAATGAACAATACAACATAGTCCTACTATGTATAGACACCTCTCGGGCCATGAGAAGGTGTGTGGCGCCACATCGTTCAAGCCCCAGAATCAGTCCTTAAGAGAGTAATCTATCTACTTACCCCAGCTTTGGGGAAGAAGTGAATTCCATCTTGTGTAGCTGAGTTCCCAGCTCCCAAATCAGACGAATCTCCAAAGTGGTAGGTTTGATTCGGCGACCTGGCCACTCGCACCCATGCAAATCAAATGACCGCCCTCAAAGGCAGGAGTTCCCAACTCACTCAGGATTGAGGTCATGTTACCTATGGTCATCCTAGTGAAGTGAAATCTTTGCATGAACGACGTTATATAATGAGACGTTAACACTTCGTGGTCATGTCTTATACAAACTCTTTGTATAAGACGCCCCTGCTCACATGTCCCCACACGAGTGATCAGGATCAGACCATCTATAGTAAGTCCCAACACTCGTAACTATTCTACAAAGTGGGTCGCATCTGTAGCGTTACCAGGATAAGGTTTCCCTCCTACATCCATATACTACACACCATTTTGGTTATCACTTAATACATGATCCACTTGTATGTCTCCACATACATGCTTAAGTTACATAATGACAATCAGGGATTTTAGTTTATTGGTTTGTGGTGAAGCAAATAAAACATCCAATGTTCAAAGATAAGAAGTGAAGTAAATATCATATATTATACATCACAAGCATTCGTATAAACTGTCTTTACAAACTACAGGACACGAGACTTTAGGGCATCATTCCCAACAGGTTGTGAGACGTATGAGAGAAGAGTGAAGATGCGTGAGGAAATCGTTGAGATGTGGGGCAACACTATTTCCAATTCGGTGTAGTTGGACATAAGAAATGAGTGAGATAGCAAGTTGGGCCCCAAACACTAAGTTGGGTTTATAATCCAACTTATCTCAATCTAAACACCCCATTAATTTAATATGAGAACACTAAATTGTTATTGGTCCTAATTTTATCAAGTTAATATTCCACTTTGGTCTAAACTTTAAAAGTTGTTTAATTTTAGTCTTTGTACTTTTAAATGTTCAATTTTTGTCCATGTACTTTCAATAAATCTTAGTCCCTTTGCTAGTTTGTTGTTGATTTTTTCAAAAGCTTTTTATTATTTAGCATTTATATATATATATATATATATATATATATATGTATATATAGTGTAATTTGCGTAAATAAATTAAATTTATGTTTAGTTTGTGTGATTACTTCCAATAGTTTTATAAAATTAATCATAACGCATAAATAATAATAATAAATAATAACTCCCGTAGTTAGTTTTAAATAATTTATATTTTTGCTAGTTAATTTATTTTTATTATAACAAATTATTGAAAAAAAATCTAATCAATTAGATTTTAATATAATTTAATCATTCACCCTCCAATATGTCTATCTTTTATTAGCTCTCATATAAATTCATTGGAGATTTGTACAACATTGATATTTTTGTTCGAATAACACATAATTTTACATGCAATGGACTAAACAAGCTATGAATTGACTGATTTATATAGCTAGGGTTCATTGGAGGTTTGTATAACTTTTCAAATTTTATGAATTCTGTGTAGCTACCAAGAAACTATAGAGGGTAGTTGATTTCTTACACCGATCAATTGGAGAGCTTGGTGAGCCAGGTTTTATCGGTCCTCCTACTGAACAAATAGAAATTGAACATTGATGCATCCTAAAATGTTGGTCAGGAGGCTAGTGGGTTGGTTAGGTGGTTTGTGATTCTCTTAACCTACCAAGATTTTGGAAGCCCAAACTGTTACTGACGAGATCGAAGGGCTGGTGATTAGTTTGCACCCTTCATTGATTTCGTTCTTCTTATGCCATCCTTGAATATTTTCAATGGAATTTTTTATTGGATAATACGTGGGATGAGGAAATCGAACCTCCACTTCGAAGTTGATAGTATAAATACTATATCAATTGAGTTAGTAAATAGCATTATTTTGAAATTTTTAACGAGGGACTTAGTTACACCAGTCTTCCGCTTTCAAAGTTTAATGAAGTTTTTCTTGGAAAAAAAAAACACTTCAAATTTAGTACATAAATAAAATGTTGAACCAAAAAAAAAAAAAAAAACGAGAGAGAGGAAAAAAATGTCATTTTTCAAGTATAGTAAACTAGTAAAGTAGACTAGTGAGCTATAACCAAAATAATAATAATAAATAAATAAATAAAAGTAGATAATTTTAATGCATTAACCTCTAGCCTACCGAAGGCAACTGACTTGTAGGGATATTTGAATACACTTATTAATGGGACAGGGTCGTGCGATTATTATTGATAAATAACATAATTTTGTAATTGATTTCATTTATTAGATTATTATATCATTAATTACATTTATTACTTTTTTAATTAATAGATGATTTGAAGTAATCTATGATTAAGAAATCTTGGGATCCGTACAAATAATTGGTTGTATTTTAGTCATAAACTTTAAATCTTGTTCTATTTTGGTCCCTAAATTTTGAATCTCAATAACATAGACCAAAATAAACACTTTTTAAAAATTTAGGGATCAAAACGAATGTTTTTAAAAGTTTATGTGCCAAAATAGTATAAGATTCAAAGTTTAGTGACCAAAATAGGATTTAAACCTATATTTTATTAGTGTGACCGTCAATATATAAATCTAAACTTTGGAGGTAGGTATCACTTGGACTTCCAACTCAATAGTACCGACTAAAAATCTTAAAGTACCAACATGAGCCATAGTTGGTATAAACTTGTACTATCAACTTCAGAATCTCAAGTTCCATCTCCTCACCCGACACATTGTCAATATATATATATAAGATGAAATAAAAAACTTAAAGTTTTATAAATGAATACATTTGGACTTCTAGTACGATTCAATTTTAAAACAAATAATGCATAATTTTCACATGTGTATAGACTTTTTTAAATGCATGAAAAAACATACTATTAGAGAGTAGGGATGCTTGTGGGTTGGATTGTGTTGAAGCACATTTAGTCAAAATGATTTAGATATAAATTGAATTTTTTGAACACTCTTATTAGAGAAAAATGTTAAAATCAAATGACTAGTATTGATTTTTCATTAATATGAGTGGTTTTTCATCTTCATATCTTTGTCTTTTTTTTTTTTAAAAAAAAAAAAACAAAACCTTATTTGAGTATAGATTGATTTATTTATAAAAGTTATACCGTTTAAATCGATACAATTATTAATTTGAGGTTTTAATTATACAAATCTAAAAATTTAAGAGTATAAATTGATATTTGTCCTAAATTTTTTAAGTAACAAAAATCTTTTAGCATTATTTTAAGGAATTTACAAAGCATAGTGTTATGTAATAATGATTGTGATTAAAAAATTAGTATAAAAGTAAACGGAGTAAATTAAAAAGGTCACATTTTAAAAATACACTAATGATCGAAATCTTTGATTAACTTTTTTTAGTACAATAAAATAGGGGTATTCAAACTGTAAACCTCTTGGGTGTTAATAAATATATAAACAAAGCTATACTTATTTTGACCCGTATTTTTATTTTTGTAATATGATTGTTTTAATTGTAATGATTTAAAATAATAAATTAAAATGAGCATACCTCAAAGTTAGTGACACGTACTCTATTCTTAAAAATATAATAAAGAAAAAAACAGTGATAAATTATATAATTGATTGATTAGTATTTTAAACATTAAATTAATGACAATAGCAATTTAAGAGTAAAGATAAATTTGTCCGTGAATGTTATTCACCTCTTACTTTTGATTAATTTCTTGAAATATTTTCGTTATTTAAAACCAACAAATTTATTAAATATAAAGTTAAATTTCGTATATAATAGTACTATATATTTCTAGAAAATGTTGAAGAAGTTAATCAAAATGGTTTAGATATAAATACGAAAATCTATGGGTTAAACTTGTAATTAAAGTAAATTTAGGTCTCTAAACTTTTTTTAAAAAAAATCATTAAACCGTTTAACATGTTTCTGAACTTTCAATCTCGTATCTAATTGCTAACAAAAGCGTAGCTCAATTCTAAAGTTCAGACATTTGTTTGACACAAAATTAAAAATTCAAATATATATTAAACATTTTTTAAAGTTTGGAGATCCCATTGATACAAAATTAAAAGAAAAAACCTTTTGCTCCCAAAGTTTCGGATGAGGTTTAGGTTTCCATTTAATTCTTAGGTTTCAAAATATCACACTTTTACCCTTAAATTTAAATTTAATTCTTAATTATTCTTAGTTTCAAAATGTTATATTTATCTTTTAAAAAAGAATATGAAATTTTATTTTAATTTGATCCCTTAATTTCATGATTTTTAATTAAATATTAATTTCCAATACTTACTGATAATATCTATTAATTCATATAAATAAATTAGTTTTCATTTTTTTTATTACTTATTTTAAATTAATTAAAACGAGAATAATACCAAAGACCAAAGTGAATATTAATGAAGTCTATTTATAAAAGTGAGCATTAATAAAAATTCAAAAATAAAAGTATAAAATATAAAATTTAGAGATTAAATGAAAGCGAAATTCAAATGGAGAAAAATTATACTATTTTAAGATAAAGAAAATAAATAAAAACCAAACTCAAAACTTAGATAAATGCGTAACATTTTGAGCCGATGTAAATTACAAATTTAGCTCAATTTTTTTTTAAGAAAAAAGAAAACTGAAAATCCCCACAATTCATCGTCCGGTTCAAGTCCTTTCTCACTCGCGACTGCTCTTTCTTTCACGCACAAAATCCCTCTGAACCCACATTCGAGAAATTCGTATCTGATCCATTGCAACTGAGCGATGGAGCGGGAGAATTGAGAACGGGAGCCATTGGAGATTCCAAGTTCATCAACAACAATCCTTATTTCTTCGCATTACTGGAGAATACTGACGCGTTCCATACATTTTTTGATGAACAGTTCGTGTTTCATGATCTATATAAATCACAACTCTGCTTGAACTCCAGCGGAGATCACTTCCATAACAACAGGAAAATTTGCAGAAGGTGGAGGAAGGGAGAGATTTGGGAAGAGGAAGGTTATACATTATCAATCAATAGTGGAGAGAAGAGAGTATGAAGAGCGGCGGTGGTGGAGGGAGCGGAGCTTCTGCTTATGGATTTCCGGCGAAAAGGAGATGGAGAGGACTCGTGATCGGAGTTCTTGGCCTCGTTATTCTCTCAATGCTCGTGCCTCTTGTGTTTTTGCTCGGTCTCTACAATGGTTTTCACACTACGGGTATCTTGTTTGCTCTTTTTTTTTTTTTTTTTTTTTTCTTTTCTGAATTGGTTGTTAGTTGTGCTGAATCTGACGTTACTTGATCGGATCTGTTCGTTGCTTTTACTGTCTCAATTGGGTTTGTCACATCTTGTATACTCTCTATTCTCTTTGTTTAATACTCTGCTAGATCTCGCGTCCCCCCATCGGTTTTACCCTTTATTTGGCTCGTTTGATTTTGAATTCGATTTTGTTTCGAATCGGTTTACTTGTAGCTTTGGTGTCAGTTGCATCGTATATGACGAGGTTATTTAATTTTAATTTCTTTCGTCATTTTCTTTTTAAGTGTCTCCTTCTCCCTCCATTTGTATCTCCTTTGGGATTTTCTCCGATGAATGCCGCATGAATTAGGATAAGAAGCAATTCAGACATCTTCCCACTAATATAATCTTTCATCTGCCTCAATGTAATCGGGCTTGGCAATGTTTCCCATTCTCAGTTCCTCCTTTTCATGAAGAGAATTTTTCCACCAGTACATATTTTTGGTATTTGTCTAACACCATTTATACTCTTCTTCTGCAGGATATGCATCTGACTCGCAAAATTCAAAACCAGTAAGGACTGATCTTTGTTTTTGGGGCATTTGATTTTAAAATTCATACTATAAGCATTATACTGGTTTTGTAAATTTTCAGTTACAGGTACCATTCTGTATATATTTACGGTGAGGGAAGAAAATGTTTGGAAAAATAATTTTAGTTGGTTTGATACAGGAAGAAAGAAATATTAATGGATTAGATCCTTCTCCATTGTGAAGTTTACTTCTACTGTCCCGTTGTTTTAGTTTCAATGAACATTTTTATGGCAGGGATTTCAGCCTAGTCATGTAGATGATGTTATCAGAAAATTGGGACCAACTCTTCCAAAGGTCTATTAATATTCTCTTAGTTCTCTCTTAATGGTAGTTTTTTTTCCTTGTATCAGCAGTAGATAGTGCTTGGTCAGTTGTAATTTATTTATTTGTTATAAATGCTGTGCTTGGACCAGTTGTGGTGGATGTACACCGTTGACCTTTATATGAATATGTTGTGCCACATATCATTTGGGGATAGTATTTTAAATTTGTTCTCATGAAAATGCATGTAATATTTTACCCAAAAGTGAAGGCTTTAAAATTGTGATTTCTTAAAATGAGTATGGCACAACTAAGCTTTTGAATCATTGTGCAACTTATTAGCCGAGCTGAAATCCAAGTTCCTAAAAAGTTCACACTTTACAGCCACACCCAACAACATAGATCTCTTAATTTGCCTAATGTTTATTTCCTCTGTTTAATCTGCTCTTTTGCTACTCTGAGTTCTTGCCTTCTCTAAAGTTTATTCCTTGGTTGGATGACTCTTCCTTTTCCATTTCCCCTTTAAGGCTTCAAAATCTTTCAAAGATGAGAAACTGACAGAATTGGTAGTTCAGGGAAGGCATTTGATTGCATTAGATTTTCCATAAGTTCAGGCAGATAGAACATGATTCAAATGGCTATGCTTCACATTAGAGGACATTTCTTATGGAATTGTTCTACTTCTCAACCATTTATTGTACCATAAGTTCTTTGCTTGTGTTATTTGAACCAACGATGAGTTCTTGATTCCATTTATCTGTATTGTACTTTCTCCAATCACACTTGTGGGGTGTTTTTTTCTGTCCATCATTGACAACTCAGTCTCAGTTTATACCTTTTTTTCCCCCTTTTTTCTAGATGCTTCTCTCGTTCAAATGGCCAGGAACCTCAAGGTTGTAAAGGAAATGGAAACCTTGATATAGCTCTGTTTTAATCCGTTTTTAAAGAAATTTGGGAAAATTTAATTAGAAGTCCCGTTTTAGGGACAAAGTAGAATATGGCAAAGGTTTGAGAGCCACATTGTTCTTTAGTCTTTCTTTTGTCTACTCTTACCAAAGGTAGCACCTCTTGAGATGGAATTGAACGAACTAAAAGACTTGATGGAAGTACTAAAGGGGTGTATCCTGGCAGAGGAGAAGAACGGTGTGGCCACTCTTAATTTTCACCGTGGAACCACTCTTTGCACATAAACAGTCACTAATACCATAAAGAGCCCACCTTGGTGGTTTGGAAAGGTAGGGGACCCAGACAAGAGAGTGTAGCTCTTCTTATGGACCATCTGCCATGAGGAGATGAATACTATTGGAAGGATTCACAAAAAAAATCTTGAAGTATGGTTCTTAAATCAAAGTGCATTCTTTGTAGGGATGCAGAGGAGATTTAAGGTCATTTGTTGCACCATTGCTTATTTAGTATGAAGTGGTGGATCTACAGTATTCTGACTTTGCTTGGGGTTTTATGTAACAACTGAGGGAAATATTATCCAGATGCTTTGCTGCCATGGACTTAGAAATGCTTAATTTTGTGGGTAAAGGTTGCAAGACATCTACAACATTAGTGAAAGGGAGTGGAATGAAAGCTTTTGATTTCATTGGTTATTCAACAAGTAGAAAGAGAATGGAATGAGAACTTCAATACATCTTATGGGGCATAAAATGGCTTATTGGTGGGGGTGAGAACTTTGATCTGTTTGACCATTAGTTCGAAAAGGCAAGAACTTCATTAATTCTTATATTTTGATCCTAGCCGTTTGGTATTAGAGCATTGATTTTGACCACAAGTCTGAAGGTGCAACAATTGCTACTCGAAATAAAAGAAGAATATGCAAATGTTGTTGGCAAAGTTGCAAAGATGGACTTGAAGGAATTTGGAAGTCTTAGGATTTAAAGATGAGCAGAAGAATCCGTTTGATGAAATAAATGACCAAACAGGAGCGATGAAAGAGATGAAAGAACAGAAACTAGAGGAGGAAGGCTAATCGTGTTTGGTTGAAGCAGAAAAAGAATCATCGTGTGGAAAATTACAAGTTGAACCAGATTAGATCAACTAGTTGTCAACCCATCCAGAAGATATAGGCAATTTCAAGCAAAGGTGAGTGTAACTAGATGGTGGCAAGCATTAAGCAAATAATAAAACGTTTGGAATCCATTGGAGGCTTTGTTTCAAAAGAAGTCCAGTAGGGAGGTTTTTCTGGGAATTGGTTACGTTATTTGCTTCTACTTGATCTACTTCTAATTTGTTTTGTAATTATAACCTAACTCAAATGTTTACCTGTTGAAAAATCAATCCCTCTTGGCAGAATAGACAATGGAAGTTTCACATCTAAAAGAAGTCCGTTTGGAGGAAATTGATTGTATTAAATATGGCACGTCACCTTGATGTCAAACCAAGCACCAAATCTATTGTACTATCAAAGGACCCTTGGAGGAAGTACATTGAAAACAGGAGAATTTGATTTATAGTCATATTTTGAACAGAGTTGGATTAGGGGATAAAACTCTCTTCCAGGACTTTAGGACTGGGAGGGGTAAGTACTTCAATATGAATTCCACAACCTCTTGGAAGCCTTCATTGCCACCTTATGGAATGGTGAATCTAAAGCTTGGAAGTCCCTGTTTGAGGAGAAATTTCAAAGAAGATGAAATTGATGAATGGGCTCGCATCGCTACTTTGATATCCTCATATTCATAGGAAGAGCCAAATTCCACCTGAAAACATACAATGAGTTAGCAGCGTTCACGTTTTAGATTTTCCCCCCCTAACTGGTTAACTGATATCACTATCAGTTTCATGTAAGCCGCCAATGTACACTTTATATCGGTCACCTATGAAATAACATATAGTAGCAGCCAGCTTGAGTTTCAGTTGTCATATTTAATTAATTTTTATCTTTTTCTTTTTCTTTTTTTTTTTCATGAAGTTGGAGTTGCCCTACTTCAGTGTGTGTATTGTACCGCTTAAATATGTGCACACGCTATGTATCCACTTGTTGGTTTTATTCTTTATGAATATGTATCGCTATCTTAAAAGATTAGTTATACAATTGACATTTTGATGTATTTGATTTTATATTGTCTTATGTAATTGATGTTTAAGAGAAATTATTATGATAAAGGGTCGTCATTTTGGCATTTAAAGATAGTGCTAGGGTGATGGTTTTGAATTGCCTTTGGTCTGTATTGTCAGGACGTATTTCAGAAATATGCCATTGAACCTAAGAAGGAAATTAAAGATGTCATGCACGAGAGTCAGGAACCAAAAGGTTTGGTTGAATGAATCCTTTCCTCCAAGTATTTAGAAAATATTTTGTCTGGCATAACATTATGCTTAAAGCTTTTTGTTTGAATAATCTACAGGTTTACCACCTCCAAAAGTTGATGCCATACCAACGCATACCCGTGAAAATGTATGAATGTATTAGTCTGTGATGGAATTTATAAACTGCTTCTGGATTTCAAGTGGTTTTTGTGATTAATTTTTGTATGTCTTTTCAGAGTACTAAAGTTGGTGGTAGAGTTCAACCTTCCCAACGTATGACTGCCATGGACGAAAGTGGAAAACCATGCGAGTGGAAGTTTGGGAGTTATTGTATTTGGCGACAGGAAAATAGAGAAGTTATCAAAGATTCTATGGTAAAAAAATTGAAGGATCAGCTTTTTGTTGCGCGAGCATACTATCCTAGCATTGCAAAACTTCCGTCACAAAGCAAGTTAACTCAAGAAATGAAGCAAAATATTCAAGAACTGGAACGTGTCTTGAGTGAATCAACTACAGATCTTGATCTTCCACTACAGTAAGTCGTGGTAGTGTTTATGCTTTTATTGATGAAAAGGATGAAAAGTGGAAAGTTACAACCAGGATCCAAACCTAAATTCCCTGAAGAGGAAATTGCATGACACTGCCCCACCCAAGGAATCACTTTTCATTAATGAAGAAAAGAGTATGGAATATAAGTAAAAGAAACTAAATAATTTCAGTGACTAAATTATTGCAAAATTGAAACGTAACCATATTGAATGCATGGTTAAGTTGAATGGTCGTGGGATTGCTTTTTTATCATGTGTAATTTTTTGTAGTTTATTGAATCCTCGTGTAATAAATTCTTATATTTCTGCCCTGGAAAACTTTCCATTTCTTCAATTTCTTAATCAGGATAGAGAAAAAGTCGCTGAAGATGGAAGCTACAATAGCCAAAGCTAAATCATTCCCTGTGGAATGTAATAATGTGGACAAAAAGTTACGACAAATATTTGATATGACGGAGGATGAAGCCAATTTTCATATGAAACAGAGTGCCTTTCTCTTCCAACTAGCTGTTCAGACCATGCCAAAGAGCATGCATTGCTTGTCTATGCAGCTAACTGTTGAATATTTTAGAATTGATTCAACCAATTTGGAGCTCTCTCAGGCCGAGAAATATGCTGATCCCACTTTGAACCATTATATAATATTCTCAAACAATATACTTGCATCATCAGTGGTTATCAACTCAACAGTTTCAAATTCAAAAGTAAGTTAAATGTTTTTCTGTACTTATAACCCGTATATTTGCCTTACTTATCAACATGAAACTGATTAACTACTCTTTGATGTTTTAGGAAAGTGGGAATCAGGTTTTTCATGTATTGACTGATGGACAGAATTACTTTGCCATGAAGCTCTGGTTTTTGAGGAATAGTTATAAGGAGGCAACTATTGAAGTAATAAATGTTGAACATCTTAAACTTGATGATCATGAAAATGTGACTTTTGTATTGCCTCAAGAGTTCCGTATTTCATTCCGTACTTTAACTCACTCTAGGACAGAATACATTTCAATGTTTTCACATTTGCACTATCTTCTTCCTGAAATATTCAAGAACCTGGATAAAGTTGTGATCCTGGAGGATGATGTTATTGTCCAGCGAGACTTATCAGCCTTGTGGAGCCTTGATATGGGAGGAAAAGTTAATGGTGCTGCACAGTGCTGTCATATGAGGTTTGATGAGCTTAAAAGCTTTCTGGGTGAGAGTGGTTACATTCAAAATGATTGTACTTGGATCTCAGGATTGAATGTAATTGATCTGGCGAAGTGGAGAGAGCTTGATCTTTCTCAAACTTTCCGTAGTTTGGTCAGGGAGGTAAGTCCCATGGCATTAGCTGTTCTAAATTATGAAGGAAAGATAATTATACAAATTTAGATATTTACAATTGCATGCGAAAGATAATTATACAAATTTAGATATTTACAATTGCATGCACAAACATGCTTCCTTGTATCTGCACCCTCACCCACTGACGCACACCCAAAAACATAAACCAAGGATTTTTTTCTTTTTTTCTGAAAGATTCCCGTTAAATATTCAATTTAATGGTCCTAATTTGAACAAGTCTTAATCTTCCCATTCAAATCTTCCGTTGAAGAGGCTATGACATGTTACATTGCAATACTGCAGCCGATGCTCAACCTATTTTATGATTGTCATGTCTTTTCTTTCATTCTTTTCAATGAAAACAGTTATTTCTTTTTAAAAAATATTGTCTATTCTATGATATGTCTGCTGATACTTTTTGTTTCCATGCATCGTACTCAATGTTTTTCTGTCTGTGCGTCTGACATTTTCGGTGATTGATCAAGGATAACTTTGAAGTTTCCTTGTTTTGAATGATCAGATTATTGGTCTCCTTTGCCTTCATAACCATTATTGAACAGAGGTTGATGATGCAGGGCGGATCAACTGATGCTGTTGCGTTGCGTGCAAGCTTGCTTACATTTCAGGACCTTGTCTATGCCCTTGATGATTCATGGTCTCTATATGGATTAGGTCATGACTACAAGCTTAATGTCGAAGACATTGAGAAGGCTGCAACATTGCATTATAATGGATATTTGAAACCTTGGCTGGAGTTGGGTATCCCAAAATACAAAGCTTACTGGAAGAAGTTTCTAGACAGAGAAGATCTGTTCTTGAGTAAGTGTAACATAAATCCGTGATAAGCTGATGATTCTACCACACCATCTACTACATAGATTCCATGAAATCTGGAGCTCAACTCTTCAAGTATTTTCGTTGACAAATGGGATTGCCCTCAATTGATAAGTTCCCAACAGAGAACTCATTTTTTACAGTAAATAACTACTAGCTTCATCCAGATCAAGTTTGCTTGTGGTGACTTCTGATATCATGAGTTTTGTGGTATTCAATTGGGAGTTGATGACGAAGAGAAAGCGATAGAGGTTTCTTCTGTTTGTCTGCTAGTTGGTTTGTTGAATGAGAATCTGAGTTGGAAAGTGTGGCAAATAAGGGAAAGATGCACAAAGGCTACAATTATCTTCGTCCAGCAAGATTGGCTTTGGATTTAACTGTGCAAGTTTAATGAGAATACCTTGTTCTATGCCTTAACAGGATTATTTGTCTGTTGATGTCACTCATATTAAGATATAAGATATATATACATATATAGTTAGATTAGGTTCTCATGATTCTAGTTGGACCAAATTCTTTTGACAATTCTTATTGGATTTGATTATAGAGTTATTTGGGAGGCACTTTGCCTATTTTGTCAGCTCTGTTTTCTTCACTTTGATTGTGCAGCTTTAATGATATACATTGGAAGTTGTGGCAGCTACAATATACCCTCTATATTATTCTTCTCAGCCTATATACTTCCAGCATCCAAGCCAGGTATTCTATTCTCCTTTTTTCCCTTTACGAGAATCGTGAAATTAACTAAACAACTTTGATTCTGGCACGTGGTGTTGTTTTTGGTATTGATCCTAGGCCCCCTCCCTTCGAGGATCTTTTATGGAGGCCGATTGGGATTCTAATTACCTTGGATTGGTGTCCTCTGATTTTAACGAGGACCTTAGTTGTGGTTAGTTTGTTGCTTATTTTGATTCTACAATGAGAAGATTGTTCTTTTTCTTTTCCCTAGTGGTTAAAATGTTGTTTGGAAGCTGTTTTAAAAAATTGTCAGTTTTTTATAATAGAAATTTGGTGAAAAGTTGTTTGAATTAGCTTTTCTATGTTGTTTGAATTCGTTTTCCTTGGTTTATTTATATGGTTGTTACATTTTTGGAAATTACTAGAAATTTGATTTGGAAAATTATGGATTCGTTAATTATTAACTTTGAAGTGGGATAATTTCTACCTTTTTAAACGTTTTTTTTAAGAAACAAAAAAACCATGACTAGCAGGTAAAAATCTATTTGAAATGTCTTTCTAACTGCGGTAAAAAAATTGGTTTTTGTATGTATTTAAAAAGTCATTTTAAACAGATCAAAAGACTTTTTGAGTGATTTTATCTTGAAATGTGCTGAATAGCAAGACAACAATCAATGGCATGAAAAACAGATAAAACAAAATGGATTTTATTATTAAGTTGTAATTGGCACATACATTCTTGTAGCATTCCTATATTGTTGTGGCCATTTTCTATATGGTGCCACCAATTTTGAAGTTCTAAATGTCAGTTTGAGCATGCAGTTGAAACATATTCTCTATTAACATGTCAACATTTTTATACATATTTTCATATGTACATAAGTTTACTATCGACGTAAGAAGTAAATCAACATTTTCGTTATATCGGTAAATAAAAGTGTCAGTAATGTTAAAATAATATAAGATAATAAGTATTTAAACTTAAGAAAAGTATAAAATGTTTACTTTATTTTACTCCTTGTACTTTTGGCTTTGGTTCAATCTGGTTCTAATCATTTTGAAATGCTCATTTTGGTCTATCTACTCTTAGCTCCTTTTCATTTTGATTATATATATAGGTTTAAATACTACTTTGACTTGTACTTTTGACTATGGTTCATTTTAATTCCAATGTTCATTTTGTCTTTGTATTCTTAATTTTCATTCATTTTGATTTTTATACTTTTAAAATGTTAAGTTTGATGTTTGTATTTTTAAAATGTGATTATTTGTAAGGATTCAAAATAGTTATTTTTAAAAATTTTAAGAATCAAAATTAATATTTTGAAAATATGATAGACAAATAAATTAAAGCTTCTGTCAAAAAAGTAAGAAATAAACTAAATTCAAAAGTACATAGATCAAAATCGTATTTATATCCCTAAATCAAAATGTTGTTTATAGAAAATGAAACAAGCGAACTAGATGTTGAAAGTTCTTTACAATATATAGTTTGGACAAGAACAAGTGACCATATAGATCAACATGATTTTAAAGACAAGAGAGATCATCAAAGTTATTGAAGAAGAAGTTAGGTGGATGAAGGTAAGCTCAAAGTTGAACGTAAAGTGGAGAAACTCGTGAGTAGAGAGATTAATTTTTCTTTGTGGGATCCACCCTCAATTTTCTTTGCCGAGAAAACTTGTGAGTAGAGTTATTATAAGTATGTAGCTATTATAGTATATGGTTTATTATAGCATGTGTCTATTTTAGTATGAGTAAAAAATAGTAAATATTGTAATAAAAAGAGATTTAAAATAGTAATACTGTAATTAATTATATGTTATACTAGTTGAAAATACCAACTATTATAATTGAAGTCTCAAGCATGTTAGTTTCCCGTTTCCTGTTTTTTGTTTCCTACTTTTTTTAAAACAAGTAACAGAAATATATTTGATAATATTTCTGTTTCCTATTTTTTGAAAAAAAAAAAGAAACAATAACAAAAATTTGTTAGATAACTATTTCTCATTTCTTGCATTTTTTTCCTTGCATTTTTTCCATATTTTATAGTTTAAATATAATTTAATTATATATATATATATGGCATGCAAAATATAAAAAGTAATTATCAAATACACATAAGCCCCATTGTAAAATTAATAACAATAATACAATTATTTTTATCATTCATATATTACTAAAATTTGATTTACTATATTATTTCTCACTCAAGTCACGTGTTTTAAATTTTAAATGTTGTAGACTCAAATGTAACTCAATTATATTATTATGAAAATGTCGTGGTTGTAAAAATATTAAAATGAACCTAAATGAATATCTTAGTAAGCAAAATATATTGTAAAATTATAACTATTTCGTATGAAAGAAAAAAGAATAATATATTTTAAAATATATAAAAATGTATATTGTAAAATTTAAAGTTCAAAATTCAAAAAATATTTATATATACATATTGAAAAGGAAGATTATTTTAAATGACAAAACCGTTGAAAATATTTACAAATTATAGAAAACTATCAGTCTATTTGCGATAGACCGAGATAAACTATTATCTGTGTTTATCTTAATCTATTGCAGTCTGATAGACAGTGAAGTTTTGTTATATTTGTAAATTTTTTGGTCCATTTTCCTATATTTAAAAACAAGCCGATTGAAAATTTGAAATTTGAAAATCAAAATAATATATATATCTAAATATTTGAAAATTCAAAATTCAAAATTAAATTTGCTATATTTGTAAATATTTTGGTTCATTTTCCTATATTTGAAGACAAATCTATTGAAAATTTGAAATTTGAAAATCAAAATAATATAGAAATGTAAATATTTTAAAATTCAAAATTCGAAATGAAATTAAGATATGGATATAAAAAATAATAATAAAAGTAATAAACATAAATAAACAAAAAAAAGAAATAATTATAAAGAAAATATAAAAATATAGAGGAAAAAGAAATAGAAAAGAAAAAAAAAATCACCAGATCTGATACTAAGACCATGAAGCTGGGGAATGTTTTGGACATGCTTCTTACCCAACTAGTCAATTTTGGCCCAATTAAATAAAATAGAAATGAAATAGGAGAAACTACTTTTTGTAGTTTTCCAATTTTGATCTTATCTTTAGGAACGTTTTTCAAATTTTAAGAACAAGAAACAAGAATAGTTATCAAATATATTAATTTTTTAAAAAATGAAAAACAAAAACAGAAAACAGGAAATGGAAACATTATTAAACGTCTATTTCGCCTAAGGGAGCCTTAGCCTTTATATATAGACTTAGGTCGTGGAATGATGAGCTTTACTTGGATGAGTAGTCAATCATTTTAACCATATTAACTAACGAATAAGAAATAACCTGACTAGCAAATAAAATAAAATTGTTGAGGGTTTAGAATTGACCAATCTCTCAGAGTCAACATGTTATTGAATTAAGAATATATATATCTATAAGAAAAAAAATGAGATTATTTTCAAATTAGCTCTTTCCCGACTCAGTGTAGTTCAAAGAAATTGGCTAATTAAGTGTTGAAATTTCTTATATGTATGTTTGGATATGGTCAGAAATGAGTAAATTTTTTTAGTGTTTATTTAAAGTTATATGTTTGAGGAGAGAGAGAAGTGTGAGAAATTTTAGAGACTAAGAACGAAGAAGTGGGTCTTGAAGAAGAAGGGAGGAAAAAAAAGAGAAAAAAAAGAGATATGGGGGAGAAATTTTCTTTCAGAATTGAGATTTAAATAATTTGCCAAGTTAATTTCAATTTAGCTAGTTTGGATTGATTGGAATTTTATTTGGCTTGTGGTTCAAAATTAGATTGTTTTAATAAGATAACTCGATTTTGTTAAGAGATGGAAGATTTAAAATATTTGGAGGAAAATCTTGGGAAAAGAATTATGATTTTGGAAATTTAAGGAATCTTGGATTTAAGGGGGAAATATAGATTTTTGGATTTTTTTGGATTTTTTTTTTTTTTTTTTTGGAAATTTAGAAAAAAGAAGAAGTATTTGAACGGAAGTGGATCGTCCAAATCTCATTGTGATTGAGCGTATACATTTACAGTCATACAGAACATATTATGCATGAAACTTAAATTACAACATGCTTTTGAATTAAAAACAAAGTTTAGAGAGTATATCTTTGAAGAACTGTTCTTTAAGTTAATCCCTTGAACGAACTCGTTCACGAACGCGTCGAACAACTCGAACACTCCTCGAACAAGCAGCAAGCAAAAACTCGATCCTCGAACCAACAGGACACTACCACTCGATATTCTTAGTATGAGAATTCAGGAATGGTGGGCTCTGGCTATTTTTGGTTAGAGGAAAATTTTGAAGTTTGGAAGAGGAAGACGATTGTGCAGTGAACAACACTATCGTGTAGACGAACTAGTCTATCGCATAGAAAAGCTTACTCGATTATTTAGTCTCTCAAAGGAATCGATCGTGTAGTCACCCTCTTACACTCAATCGTATATTTGATGTCTCCTGTGTGGAATA